>NC_056732.1:157108572-157138572 GCF_019279795.1 Protopterus annectens | reverse complement strand
TTGTCTGCAATACGTTGGACAGTTTGTATAAATGGCATCTTGGAAAAGCGGGGCCTTTGATTTTGCATCTCCAGTGATAAAGTGAACTAGGTTCTAGAGCTGTTATTGCCTGCCATTTTATGAGTTCCTATTATTTTGGAGGAAATGGGGTTTTCTTTTTCATTGTATCATTTTCTTTTAGGTTTCTAAGCTGGATGAATTTGAGATAGTTATCTTATGTGGGATTCTACTTCTGTTGGAGCCTTTTCTTGTATGGGATGGTGATTTTTTTTAGGACTTCTGTGGAGTCTACTAACTGTGGACAAGACTTTATTCTGCAGTTGATGGAGTTTCCTTGTTAAGACAGAGGTGAATATGTTTGGGTTGTTTTCTGAAAATGGGGGGCAATTGGTTTTGATTAGTTCAACTTTCACTGCCGCTATTTTTCAGAGTTTTCATTCTGAAAAAGCTTAGAGTGCATGGAAGTTTACAGTCAGTATATATTAGAGACAGATTATTGGGTAGTGGTCACTAAGGCTTAGGGGAGGACTTTTATATTAGAGATGGCATTTGAGATTTTAATTTAAAGGAAGATGAGGAAAGGAGGGTTTACCTGAAGTGGTATTGGACCTTATTATTTTTTTGTAATCAATTGTGTTAGTTCTGTCTTGGGACAAGGTGTCAGTAATGTCACTAGCTGAAATGCCTAATATGTTTATGTTAAAGTCACCAAGAACAACAAGGTCTTTGATATGTTGAATACATTATAGTGTTTGTTCAAATAAGATCTTGAATTTTTAGATGTTAAATGGGTTCCCTTTTGAAATGCCTCACTCAAAATGCCAAGTGCCAACAAGCCGAAAAAAAAAGACAGAAAGCCCAGGAAAAGAACAAATCACGAAGATCACTCTTTTCTTTTAAACTTTTTTTCTTGGAGAGGGGCAAACCCCCTTACATCCCTAATGTAGGGGGCAATCCCTCCACCTCGATTTATATATACCAACTCCAAGATCAACATACCTTGGAGAAAAGGGAATTTTCTCGGAAATGGCAATTTTGTACTTAATATATGTAAGTCTGTTTTTCAGTCATTCAGTGTCTGTACTTTGGGACTCTTTCTAGGTGTAGGTTGGGAATGGAGGAATGAACAGAAAAAGAGTTTTAAAGCACTTACAGCATTATTTAAAAACGTACTAACATTGACTTACTTTGATGTGAATAAGACAAATCTGTTGTCAGTAGATGCAATTAGTATGGCATAAGATGTGTGATGCAAGAAAATAGTCCAGTTATCTGTGAGACAATAATATTTATACACATGAAAAAGAGATATGCTTATTTAGAGATTACATTGTCAGCTATTGTATATCGCTGTGAAAAAATCCATGAATATGTCCACAATAGAGAAATTCAGGTGCAAGCAAACCACAAAACCTTTCAAATCATATTCAGAAGATCTTTATGAAAGGCATGTCTGAAATTACAAAGTCTGTTACTTAATATACAGAAGTATGATCTGAAAGTATTATATAGACCAGGTAAGAAACTTAGAATTGCAGATATGTTGAGTAAACCACCTTTACCAGAGGAGCAGGAAGAGTTTTTATAAGAAGAACTTCAGATCATATCTCTCAACTGTACAGATTTTCACAGAATGTCCAGATTTTGGCCTCATATCTTGATTCATTTTTCATAAAATTGTGGCTTTCTGGAAATTAGTGGCAAATCATTAAAGACTGAAGTTCAAAAATAATGACAGACATTTAAGTTTCAGACTTCATATCCTTCAGAAAATTCATGCTAATGCAAAATCTGTTATTCTATCAACTTTCTAAGTTTGCAAGAGCAATAATTAAAATTTGTCCCTATTTTTGGGCCTTTGTCCCTCTTTTATTTATAGTCCAGATTTGTTGCTCCAAGAGGTTGAGAGGTATGCTTGAGATTATGGGGAAGTACTTAGTTACCAAAGGAAAAAGAAAAAGTAAAAGAAAAAGTAAAAGAAAAAGAAAAAGAATGCAAGAGGGATGCTGGCACTGACTTGGGAATGCTCCTACTGATATAAGTTGCTGTCCTTATTTAAAATCATCAGGAAATGAAGACATTTAGTCTTACAATAAGTTGTGTCCAGAGCTTATTGTTTAAAGCTGACAACATAAAAGATCTCAATCAACTGAGATGACAGATATTGAAAAGGATATATGACTCATATTTGTGAACATTAAAGAACAACGAAAGGATAAGAGATATAATGTATTGTACAGGATTATTAACTCATACAGAACAATTTGCACAGAGCTGTGCTATTTTCAGTGTATACCATAACAACAATCCAGAGGTGCACATTATCCACAAGGTAAAGTGGGCCAATAGTTGTTCGATCTTAATAAACCTATGCATCATAAATATTCAGATTATTATTCCAAGTTTCCTGAAATAATCAGACCAGCAGACACAATGAGAGCAAGCATGATTGGTGCAGCAATGAAAATATTCTTCAGACAAGGAAGACCTAATATGTCATATCTGACAGTGGCCCATAATACAAAAATATGAATTTAGAAAATCTACACAAGTCAAAATTCAAACATATAGCCTGCTATTATATTGTGATAAACCGATGAAAACAGAACTATCCAAACAGTACAAATCTCATGAATAGAAAAAAGCTATAAGGAGTGTCATCTTACAGTTTTGAAACATAACAATTCTCCCTTGCAGGGACTATATCTCTCACCACCTATAATGCTAGTGGGTAGAAGGTAGAAAAGCAAATTACTTAACTCAACTACATTACAATTGCCTAGCAGTTAATACTAAGTAAAGAAAATGTTGGATAAAAATCAACAGAGGCAGGGGTATTGTGATAGAACCTGCAAAAGACTAACAGATTTATAGACTAAAGACTGGTTAAACATACAAAAGTCTGAGAAATGCACCTCAGATGACACTAGATTACAAGAAGTGATAGTAGTACATTGGCACATTATATGTAATGCCTTGGGTGTTAGAGATGGTGGTACATTGGCACATTATATGTAATTAAAAAAGAAAAAAAAATCCAAAGCATACACTGTCAGCAGCAGGAATCACTTTGCAGTCAGCCAACTCTTCAGTACAAGCTGTTTTTATTTTTCCACATAAACATTATATGTAATGCCCTGCATGTTAGAGATAGTGGTACATTGGTACCTTATATGTAATGCCCTGTGTGTTACATAATGGTGAGCAGCTGAGGAATTGCAAACTATTCCTACTGATGTGTCTCTGTCCTGTGGACTACATGAAATCTCAGTGGTGATATGTGTTGAATCTGTGGCTTCCAGGATCTCAGAGAAATGAGCTATGCTTTGAAACCCCTACATTATATATATTTTCTCCTCTGTGGTCCTGAAGAACTAGATATGCTCTTCCACATGCTGCAGTATGATATCCAGAAGTAGTGTAGGATACATGATGCCAACACCTGCAATGTGCCTAATGTGTTTCCTGTTGGTTGCTGAAAAGTCCCTGCAGCAATGATGGTTAATGCTACACCTATTCTGTGTTTCTTGGGATGGGCATTCCATCTTAGTCATCATATTGTCATGCTCCCTTAGAGAGGTATATTAAAAATATGCAATGTATCATAATTCTCATAATCTGGAAAATAAACTGCTATATTACTGAAGATGTATTAGAAAGGTGTCCTATGACAGTGAATAAACTGACTACTCATGTTAGCTCAAAATGGTTCATCAGCCATCATGTTATCTTAGTTCCTTCCAGTGACATGAAACATATATGAAAATTATCATAATTTTCATAATCTGGTAAATAAACACATTGTATCTCTTGTAGTCAGTTGTATATATATTTTGGTCTAACCGTCCTTAATGACTTCAGGTTCAAAATTATACCCTTCACTTTACCGTGCTTCTTTATAAACATATTGACATACATGTGCTCAGTGTGCTCATTTTAATAAACTGTAAAGGAAACAAACTGTTATATCTCTGCCTATATATTTAATAGATTTCATGTCCTGGTATCAGTATTCCTTAATGACATCAGTTTCAAAATAATGCCTTATTCATCACATCTTGCTTCCTCAAAAAGGTATTCACAAACTATGAACAATTATAATAATTTTCATATTCTGAAAATATAATCAAGCCTAGTATACATGTGCCACATAGACATAATATCTCGGGACCAAATGTGTTCTTAGTCATGCCTACATTACCCATCCTATTGCCACGTTCCCTTACAGACTTGTTGATAAAACATGACCAACACACTCATTTTCATAAGCTGAAAAATGATTTGACTGTTATATTTCTGGTGTTGTGTGATCTGGGGCACATGCATTTTTGGAGAATTTACCTGCACATGTCAGAATATTATATCACCCACCATATCGCCATGTTTCCTTCCACAGATAAATCTGAACTGAATCCCATAATGCAACAGTAAGACACAATCTGTCATGGTGCTCTGATAAAGGTATTTCTATAACTTCTATTGATATTCTTCCATTGCCATAGTTATCTACCTAGTCATACAGGTGCTAATCAGATAAATAATTAAGTCAGATGTCTGTTTTCTTCAGTAAAACTGTTATCTGTTGTTTTGTGGCATCTGATGGGTACATTTCAGTACTTTAGCCATGATAATCTTCATCTGATACCTCATGAGAATAAGTATCGGTGTGCAGCTCATAATATTGATTAATTATTGATTAAAACCTGTTTCCCATGATCAACCTATGTAGTTACAGCAGAGAACATTGACTCACCATCTATGTGCTAGGATACCTTAGAAATGGTTATTGTCTACTATTTTGTAGAACATGGTTTCAGCCAAATTATTGATCAATTAACTCATGATAATATTCCCAAAATGGTTGGAGTCAATAGTACTTTAGAGGTCATTAATGTTTTAACATGCCATGGGATGGGAGTTTGAACTGCATTAGTCTAAGCTGGGAACTAGTTTACTGTGAATTATCATATTGTGTTTAGTTGACAAGAAATTATTTGAAATCAAAATATCTAAAGCCTTGGTAGATCTCTAGTCAAATTGATGATACTGCCAAGATCACAAAGCACAACCTCCCATCTCTCAACTATATATATATATATATATATATATATATATATATATATATATATAAAGAGAGAGAGAGACTCGCTCTCTCTCGCTCTATATATATATATATATATATATATATACATATGTATATATATATATATATATATATATATATATATATATATATATATATATATATATATACTACAAGAAGCTTTTCATCTAATCAGAAAACATCAAATTTTTTCCCAAACACCTTTATTGAATTATCACTTGTGACACAGGCAAATTTACATTCATATAAAAATAGTCAAACTATATTAGCATAACAAACAATATACTTCACATATATTGCTATATATCAAATAACTTAAGCAATAATACCTAAATTATTCAATTCCTGCTTTTTTTAAAGAAGAAAAATTTTTGTTAAGCCATCACTTACTATGTATGCAATCATATATTTATATTAACGAAAACAAACCACACTGACAATCTTAGTCACAAACATGTTACATCACAAACTATACTGACACACTCCCAGTTGCAAACATCATACATCACTTATAATCTACCCATCTAAAACACATATTTACTTGAATCACATTACATTTAAAACCTCATATATAGTAAATACTCCTCCAAACTTATTTCTGAGGGGGGCAAGTCCCCCTGCAGACCACATGAGGGTTTCACCCCCCCAACTCCCCTTAGCTAACTATACTTACTCCATGGTCAAACAACAGCTGAGAAAAAAGAAATTATACAATGACCCCCCATCAATATTCCAAAACGTGCACTCTGATTGGTCAGCGTGCCCATTGTAACTCAGACTTATACTAATGGAAAAAGGTCCGGTCGCCCGGACTTTTTCCATTAGTATAAGTCTTTTTTTTTTTTTTTTTAAGACAGCAACGGAGAATGGAAGAGCTCTGTTGCTGTAATCTCACTATGTTAAACAGGTTTAACATAGTGAGACAGCTTTAAAAAAAGCAACGGAGAAAGGAAGATCTCCGTTGTTTTTTTTTAAAGCTATCTCACTATATTAAACTCTTTAACATAGCAAGACACTTTTAAAAAGCAATGGAGATCTTCCTTTCTCCATTGCTTCCACACACACAGTTCTGATGTACTGCGTAAACATATGCATGTGCAGTACATCAGAACTGTTGCAGAATACCGGACAGCTGTAGAAGGGCAGCACAGAGGCATTGTACAATGCCATTATTTAAGAAAAGTAAGTATTTTTTTTCTTAAATAATGTCATTGTATAATAGCAATAACCCACTTCTGGGTGTGGGTAATGCTGGATTTACCCACGGTTGTCTTTGTTTGGCCACTCGGGCTTCACCCTCATGACCAAACCACACCAACCGTGGGTAAATCCAGCATTACCCACACCCAGGCATGGGTTATTGCTTAATTATACAACAACCCCCCCATTAATATTCCAAAACTTGCACGCTGATTGGTCAGCATGCACGTTGTAAATCAGACTTATACTAATGGAAAAAGGTCCAGTCACCCGGACTTTTTCCATTAGTATAAGTGTTTTTTTACAGCAACGGAGAACACAAGATCTCTGTTGCTTTTTAGACAATGTCTCGCTATGTTAAAGGCATTTAACATAGCGAGACAGCTTTAAAAAAAGTAACAGACATCTTCCTTTCTCCTTTGCTTTTTTTAAAGCTATCTCGCTATGTTAAATGGGTTTAACATAGCGAAACAGCTTTAAAAAAAGCAACGGAGATTCTCTGTTGCTTTTTTTAAACCTGTCTCGCTATGTCAAACCCCTTTAACATAGCGAGGCACTTTGTAAAAAGCAACGGAGATCTTGCTTTCTCCATTGCTTCCACCCACAGCTCTGATGTACTGCGTAAGCATACGCATGCACAGTACATCAGAACTGCCACAGAATACCAGACAGCTGTGGAAGGGCAGCAAGGAGGCATTATACAATGCCATTATTTAATAAAAGTAAGTATTATTATTCTTAAATAATGTTACTGTATAATAGCAGTAACCCACCTCTGGGTGTGGGCAATGCTGGATTTACCCATGGTTTTCTTTGTTTGGCCACTCGGGCTTCACCCTCATGACCAAACCACACCAACCATGGGTAAATCCAGCATTACCCACACCCAGGCATGGGTTATTGCTTAAATACCACACACAATGAATCACTGCTGATGTACAAACTTGTGGTGGAGCATTAGCAAGGTACGCACAGTGCACAAGACTAATTTTCTTTGTGCTTCTTACCACCCTGATGCACTAAACTACATCAGCATTAATCCTCTATAGCCTATGACAATTTTCTGTCAAGTGTGTTTTAGACTGAATGAGTCTTAGATCAAATTTTTAGATATTTTCAGCTTAGACTAAATGAGTCTTTA
The DNA here is from genome assembly GCF_019279795.1 of Protopterus annectens. Classification (NCBI taxonomy): domain Eukaryota; kingdom Metazoa; phylum Chordata; order Ceratodontiformes; family Protopteridae; genus Protopterus; species Protopterus annectens. The sequence continues at coordinate 157,131,127 of NC_056732.1, read as the reverse complement.
ATGAAATATCATATACCCATATATCTATATCTGTCTATCTTTTAATCTACACACACACACACACACACACACACACACACACACACACACACACACACACACACACACACACACACACACCTACTACCTACAATGACAATGCATAAGTTCATGAGAAAGTAAGGACAATGCAGCACTCAGCTTCTCATTCTTTCTAAGTCAAGCTGCCTTGGCAGGAAGCCAGAGGTCTTTCAGGTTCTGTGGCTTAAGCATTAGGAGTGGTTAGAGTTAACAGTTCTACTGACCTAACTGGCTATTTTGTTACTAAAACGAGTAGAGATGTTCTGCCATATCTTATGCCTTTGTTTCAAAGGAGTCCATTTTCAGGATGTGTTTCAATGACTTGGAGAGAGACAGTTTTGTTCTGTATTCCTAAGCAAGGCATATAACTTTAATGTTTATGATTGGGAAAAGCTTTGAAACAACTATACTCAGTTTATATCTTTATAGTATGTTGTCATCTATGGATATTGTACAGAATGCTTTTACATAGGGGCATTCAGTTCACTAACCTGCTTATTGTTTATGTGAATATGGTGGATGCAGTTCATGTTGGGATTTTGATGTACATAATTTACTTAACACTAGCAAAAACCTTTGACTCATGTCCCCACAAATCTATAATAAACAAACTTTTGACCCAGGTATTTAGTAAAGAAATCATATTATGGATCCATAAGCAGTTACTAAACTGCAAACATAAAGTAGAAATTATTATGATCACTTTCATCAGCTAAAAGGGTAAGTAAAGGGATATTCCAAGTGTCTGTTCTGGGTTCCATTTTATTTACTATATTCATGTCCTCTTTACCTTCTTCACTAGACATATGGGCCAGTACACTTACTGATTATTCAAAGGTTAGATGCATGTTCACTAACGTAGAAGATGTCCTAAAACTACAATTCTATGTACCTTTGGGCTATGCCTAATTCCATACTGATTAACAGCAGTATATGTATGTTATTACAGTTTGGTATAAATAACAAAGAATATCTATATTCAGTTAATGCTCAAAATATCCCCACTTGTCCCTCGACATATGGACATATGAAATAAGATAAGTGTTCTGACTGACAAAAATGTTGGGTTTAGCAAAAATGGCAACTATATAACATGTTTCCTAATTATGAAGGACATATTACCCTGTTTCTTCAAGGACCCTGCTATTTTTTTTGCTCCTCTGCACTAACTACCATGAACATCAGGAGACTAGAACACATTTAAAAATGTTATGCAAGAACATTTTTTAATGTCAGGAGCATGTCATACAAATATCAGCTTACTAACTACAACTCTTCAGTGTAAGCTATAGACTGTTTAGAGATGACATTGTGCTGAAGTATAACTGCTTTTATAACAGCACAATAAATACAAAAATATACTGGTGATGGACTATATCAGCAAACAGGTTGGTGGGGACATATCAAAAAAGTTGGTGTATGCAGATGATGTTACATTACAGGGAGACTGAGCGAGAACTTCAGCAAAGGATAGGGGAATGGAATGCAAAACTGAAGCCACATGGGATGAAACTGAGTATAGATAGGACAGTTGTAATGGAAGCACATGGGGGAAATCAGAAGAAGCTGAGACGTGAGATAGAAGGGAAAATAGTGGAACAGGTTAACACCTTCAAGTATCTGGGAGGGGTGGTTGATGAGAAGGGAAGTCAAAATAAGTAGGTTAAAGCCAGAACGAGGGGGGCTGCAGCCAACTAGCACAGGATGTCAGGGTAATGTATGATAGAAGAAAGCCAAGGTAGCTGAAAAGTAAAGCATGCAAAATACTGGTGTGACCAGTGCCATTGTACAGTACAGAAATCTGGGCAGTAACGTCAGAGCAGCTGAGGAAGCTAGGGGTGATGGAGATGAAGTGCCTGAGTTGGGTGGTAGAAGACCTGCGACAGTCAGACATGACTGTTGAAGAAGGTAGGAGAGTGGCATTGAACAAAGAGTGATGGTGACAGTTGACATGACACCCTGACCCCATGTAGAAAATGGGAAAAAGGGGGTTGATGCTGCTGATGAATAAGTAACATATTGAGCATTTTCTTGGTTAATCACCTGGTGACAACTAGAATAACTCTCATTTGACAAAAAAAGATATCGATAAGAGACTGGTAAAGAGAAATTTCTGTACAGTGCAAGTTTCTTGGTAGAACAAACTTCCATTTAAAAATAGGAGTGTCCCAACTTTAATGAGCTTCAAAACTAGTCTGTATCAATGTCAAGAAAGTAAAGCATTTTACTCTAGACATTTGGGGAAGCAGTCTCAATGATAACTTCATTTCAAAATGTTGAGACTGACAAACCTCGCACAATGAAACACTGACATGCTGAAACAATTAAAAATATCATAATTTTAATAATCTGGCAGTTAGGGCAGAGGATTAAGGCTCTGAGCTGTTAATGAACTTCTTCCTGCTGTCAAAGGTCCGGGGTTTAACTTCTTCTACCTCAATTTACCTGTTGTGTGACTAATCACGTCACTTAACCAGACAATGCTCCTAGGTCACCCCCTAAAAAGAGACACTTTACTCCAGGGCACTTACCTGCGTCACAAATAGGTAAAACAAACTGAGCAGCCTGTTGTATCTCTGCCCATGTCCTAATAGACTTCATTTTTTTGGTCTAACTGTCTTTACTTGTGCTATCTCCAAAATGATACCTTGCCTATCATACTGCCATTGTCTCTAACAAAATTATTAACAATAATATGAAAAAATAACAGATGTTACCATAACCTGACAATTACACAACCTCATATCTCTACATATGTCATACATGCATGTTGTGTGTAGAGAACTACCTAACCTTAATGACGGTATTTACAGAATAATACCTTATTGTGTGACTGTACTCCCTTCCTGAGGCACTGAAAAACATGACAAATATTATACATTTCATAATAGTGCCATATTTTTGCAAGTTTAATACATGGATGGCCTGGGTTCTGAGCAATAAGTCCTTAAAGTTTTCAGCTTCAGAGTTATAACTAAGCTGTCATCTTGCTATACAACTTTATAGATCATTACAAAATTATGGCAAGATTTCATAACTGTCATAATGTGACAAATATATTTCTCACTGTCTTGAAGTGCAGTACATACAATTTGGCACATTTGTGGCTTCTTGACAATTTAACCAAAATGTACTGTTTCTTACCCTACTTTTGACAGATAAAAACGACTTGCAAATCTGATTATGTTTCATGTCATTGTCCTTCACATGTTCTTCAGCAGTGTCGCACCAGCAGAGATATCACTCAAAAAATCTCTAAAGTTCACTGGTGTTAAGATGAACCCAGTGTGTTGAAAACAGGTGCACAACTTTGACCATGTTGCAGTCATGCATGATTGCTCTTCCTCCGCAATTTATTTTATTTATTTATTTCACTTTGCTTATTGGATGGGTGGGTCGCTCTACTGACCCTTTTCAAGTACGACCTCTGCTTGTTAAAGCAGTACATCACTCCCAGTAATACAGTATAGTAAGGTACATAGCACAGAAAAATGACTATGAAGTACAGCAATCAGCATTATGTTTGCAAACAAGTTTGCCAGACAAATGTACATTGTGTCAGCAGAATTAATACATCATAAAATTACTGTTTACATTGTGTATTTATAGTACAAGCAGTATATGCAACTGAACATTAAGAGACAGCATTATGCCATAAGTAATTTTCCTAAATAATTAGTATGAAGAGGGTCATGTTAATTTTCATTTCACTACCCACCATCTTTAAAGCATGAGCATACTGTTTGCTTAAGTAGGTGCCTTCTCAGTTTGGCCCTAAAGGTAGACAGTTCCAGGTCAGCTCTGATTTTTGAGGGAAAATGGTTTCATATAGCAAGACCCAGCTGACTTAGATGTTTTTTTTTTCAGTAGTTGGGTTGTATTTGACTCTGATTAAGAAGAAGCCATCAGAATTCTCTTGTCTGAGAGAGAAGAACTAATATCTGATAGAGAGTTTGGTTATTCCTGGCGTAATACTATAATCTTAAACAGTAATGAGCTGTACAGCTAGGCAGAGGTGACCCTGCATTGAAATGGTAGGAGTTAAGGGTTTGGAGTTGACATAATCGTTAAAGTGTTTCACTCACCGACACAAGGTACAGGGTTGGATTCTCACCTCTGAGGGAAATTGGCTAAGCTTAAAGTGACCCACAGGGGCAGCTAGCCTAGCACTTACCTACGAACCTATAACTGTTTCAGGTTGGGGTTGCATAATAGTTACCTTGTTTGCCTCCCTGACTCAAGGTACAGGGTTTGATTCTTATCTTGGGAAGCATGGCTAGACTTAAAAAGGCCCCCAAGGTCATTAGCCTTGTAATCACCTATGAACGTATAGACAGTGAAGTCCCTTAAGTAGGTCACAGTGATGGATATAGTGTAATGATGATAAGTCATATCTACATACTTTGTTCACTGCGATTTGCAGTCTGCTACAGTTAAATCCACACTGAAGTGATAAGAGCGACAGGCCATATTTTAGCTTTGGGATGAGGACATTTCTGGCTAATGCCTTTTGTGCAATGGGAAAATGTAGATGTGATGTTTTGATGGAAACCTTTAATTGGACAAGAGTTTTGATTGCTGCTTTGTCTGCATGTTTACCGAATGTAATGGAGGGAACTAATAACATGATGAGGTACTTTTGTTTTGTAACATTTGGTATGGTGCTGCCATTATTGTTCTTGAATACTAGTGTATGTGTGTTTTTCAGTCTGGAGTATGTATCAAAGAGCATTAAGGATGATTTATTTAGGTTTATTCCAAGTATGTTGTAGTGAATCCAGATGTAGATCAATACGAAACTGTTCTGTAGTTTGTTTTGAAGGACTTGGAGGGAGTAGAGGTGGCGAAAGTGGATGAGTTTAAATACTTGGGATCAACAGTTCAGAGTAATGGTGAGTGTGGAAGAGAGGTGAAGAAGAGAGCATAGACAGGATGGAGTGGGTGGAGAAGAGTGTCAGGAGTGATTTGTGACAGACGAGTACCAGTAAGAGTGAAAGGGAAGGTCTACAAGAGGGTAGTGAGACCAGCTATGTTATATGGGTTGGAGACAGTGGCATTGACAAAAAGGCAGGAGTCAGAGCTTGACGTGGCAGAGTTGAAGATTTTAAGATTTGCACTGGGTGTGACGAGGATGGACAGGATTAGGGATAAGTATATTAGAGGGTCAGCCCAGGTTGGAAGGTTTGGAGACAAAGCCAGAGAGGCAAGATTATGTTGGTTTGGACATGTGCTGAGGAGGGATGCAGAGTATATTGGGAAAAAGATGCTAAGGATGAAGCTGCCAGGTAACAGGAAAAGAGGATGGCCTAAGATAAGGTTTATGGATGTGGTGAGAGAGGACATGCAGGTAGTTGGTGTGACAGAGCAAGATGCAGAGGACAGGAAGAAATGGAAACAGTTGATCTGCTGTGGCGACCCCTGACGGGAGCAGCCGAAAGAAGAAGAGGTGGGATTTAGGTAATGATAATAGTAAGATGTCATCAGCTTGCATAATGAGGTCAAAGGAGGAGATGTCAAAGGTGAGATTATTTATAAACAGGGAAAAGAGCAGGGGACAAAGCACTGAACATTAGGGAATACCAGTTTTCACAGTCCAGGTGTTAAATAAGGAAATGAGTGATGATAATTATGAGGTTATGTTTTCTATGTAGTTTCTGAAACAAGTGATGACAGCGGTGCCAACATTAAACCTTCTGAACTTGATGAGGGGTAGTGCATGGCTGATTGTTACATATGCTCCTACTAAGTCAATGAAGAGGCCCTCAGTGAGCAGCATTTCATTCATTTTAGGGTATATGGTATCTGTTGATGAATATAATACTGACATCATACTGAAGCTGTTTCTAAAGCCATGTTGTCTGTCACTCATAAGCCCATGGTTCTTAATGTGGTCGAAGAGTTACAAGTACATCAGTTTTTCAAAGATTATACTTATGGGACACATATTTGATATAGGTCTGTAGTCTTTATGGTCTTTAGGATTAATGATCTTTAGGAAGGGTTCAATAATTGCATAGTTCAGAGGGGGAAGAAAGATACCAGTAATTAAAAAGAGATTATATGTGTGTGTGTGAAGTTTGTCAATACTGTTGGCAACTGTTGTTTTGAAATTTAGGGTGAGGTTTGCTCCTTTTAGCTCATTTTGTATTATCCAGGCTTAGGAGAAGTTTCTTTAACTGAGATTTGCCTAAAGTAGAAAGTCGGTGAGTGTTCAGTAAGCACATAGTGCTTTTGGTGGAGTAGTTGGTTGGATGTAGGTTTATGAAATGTACTAGTTAGGTTCTGTATGAGGTTATGCAAGAATTGACAATACTTGAAAGCAAGGCTTCATCTACAATATACATCAGTCCATGAGCAAATCTTTAATGAAGTCTACCAGTCTTGTTCACTGCTTGTTGACTGTTTACTTGTCACCATTGCTGCCACGGTAAGATGTTTGACCATGAAAACTGACAGTTAGACCACCATGAATGGAATGTGTAAAAAGTGGCTTTATGTGGAACCTCAGCTCTCCAGGATATGTGTCATGACATCATTGCGAACAATGTACAGCATGATGATGTCAGGGGCAGGATATATGTCACATTTGTCAGACAACATATACATTAAGCATTGCATTACAGATCTATTTTGGTGGTCTACATGTTGAATGTGGGGGAGGACAAGATGTGGAAACCTGGACTTTTGGTTACTGTCTGGCAGCCCAGTAAAATAGGAATGGCCACAGACCCACACTCTGATTTGTTGTTGTTGCCGTTGTCCTGCTGTGGAAGCTTTGTTGATCATTGTATATCCTTCATCTGGAATTGCACTGCCACAAGAAAAGAAAAGCAAATACATTAGTGCTAATGTATAGCAGCTCTTTGGGTAGATTACAAAGATGCTAACTTCACAAAAACTTGTTGTAGTACAAGAACAATAACACCCACTAGCACCAGGAATAATTCTTTATTGAAAATGTTAAGTGCTTTTCTTCCCTTTGTTGGAACTTCATCAGAATCAAAAACATTACAATGAAATGCCATTTAAATATAATCCACTTCAAATCACATGATAAAACCAACCATGCCTAATTATTTGATTGAAGCAGTTTTATTATTGGGTTGGTTTTATCATGTGATGTAGACTGGGTCATATTTAAATGACTTTTCAATGTAATGGGGTTTTTTTTCGCTCTGATGCAGTTCCAACAAAGGGAATGAAAGCACTTAACATTTTGAATAAAGAATTATTCCTGGTGCTAGTGGGTGCTGTTGTTCATGCACTATAGCAAATTTTTGTGAAGTTAGCAATCTGTTTGTTTTAACTTGCTTTGGTTATTGGTTTATTAGATTACAAAGATAATTGAACTTCTAATGCATTCCCTTATTTGACAAACTAAGTAAGAATAAGCCTCTGCATATCACTAAAGGTCCTTAGGAAACATAGGAAAAACAGATTCAAGATCTGAAGAAGGCTGTTAAGCTGAATGCACTTATCCATTTTCTCTGCTGAAGCTGCAACTTATTTTTCTTTTGTTTTTATGGTTTTCAAGTTGTTTTATTAAAATAATTTTAGCTCCATGGTGGTCCATTGTGGATATTTTATTTGCTGTGTTTATTTGACAAACTGGAATTTGTTAATTATGACTATTTGCAATCAGTTTGGTCACTGGAATATGAGTAGTTTTGTATTTTTCTGTAATGGTTACCAACCAACCTGCAGACCCCCAAATAATATGGCACCCCAACACAAAAGTCACTTTATTACTCATATGCTCCACTCCATTACACCCCACCACACAGACATGGCTGTTATGCTGCAACACTTTATATGTTCACATTAGGCCACCTGTAAGAAACCATGGTGCAGGGTAAGTAGATAATATGTTTGATTTTTATTCTTTGATCGATAATTTGTTTAACTGTTTAACGATAGTGGTTAACCATTATTGTTATTATGCCAGCCTACTGACTCAGCCTGTTCAGAGTGGTAATGATTCATTGTCAACAATCTGCCTTACTTCTGGTTTCTCCATGTACATGCAGCCTTTTATGGGGTGAATGGCATCCTGGCAACTGCATCTTTCAGAATTGTGATTGAAAAACAAAACCATTGTGGCTATCAAGTAAATTCTTTCAGAAGTCTCCCAGATTAATCATTGGCTCTGATCCTGAAGCCACCAAGAATAAACCAGTCAATTTTACTCAGCATTGAACTGAAGAGGAAGATGGCAAATTCTCCAAGGAACTCTTCCAGGAAATGTGCTAAGATGTGGTTTTGCCCCACACTAGTTGTTAAGTTAGTAAATCAGTATCTGACCACTTAACTCTAAGAGAACATATGTGGGCAGTCTATAGTTGGCATTCAACTGATACTTCCTTTAAGGAAAGGGTAGACACTATGATTGAGATTCCTACTGTAGACCAATTTTTTTTTACCAAGAAATAAATTGCTGGTACCTGAAACTACAAGTTGTGTTGTATGAGCTATGCACATTAACATGGAAAAGATAGATAAAATCAAGACTATTTCAGTACTGTGAAGCATAAGAGCAAATGCAATAATTATAAAGTAGATGTTATTCGACATGAAACCTTAACCAACTGTGTACAATTATGTGAGTCATTAAAAAGTCAGAGGTAAAGGCATTGTGAAGAATTTGAAAATCAGCCGATATGGTTAACTCCCATATAAATTAACTCTATAAGAAAAAGAAAAAAAACAATTCATGACTTAAAAAAATATCCTGGCTATAGCAGTGATCTAAAGCATTGAGCAAGGCTCTTAGGTGAATTATTAGGGAGTGCAAAGCCAGTTATGCCCTTTGAGTAATTATCACTTCCAAGGATAAGCACAAGGCATTCTTCATCTACATTAAAGGACCCAGATGTAATACTCATTTCTGCTTTAAACTTATCTCCAATAGAATATCCAACTATAACCCAAAAACATAGATAATATCCTTGCAGAGATGTTTAGCGCCAGCTTCTTGCTGCTACAGGACACATTTTCCTTGATTTCTACTTTAGCACCATAGCTAGCTCATCTGGCATGCAGGGTAGTTCTTCTGACTGGCACTACCTCCAAGATAAAGTTGATGGACAAAGACATAAGAAAAGAGTGTTAAGGATCGAAAAAATATTAGCTTCACTGCAAACTTGAATGCAGTCAGTATCAGCAGTCATTTATAAAGGTGATCGTGTAGATCCACCTCTACTGGCCCCTGAGGCAGCTGCTCCCTTCATCTTACCTTAGTCTAAACTCTGTTCTACCCTTACTATCTCATCTGCAACAACAAGTGTAATTACCTCTTTTCAAAACCAAAAACCCTAGTTCCATGGGCCCCAAAAATATTCTAGGTTGTCTAGTTGCATATCTCAACCTCTTCAAAATCTCTTTTGCAGCTTATTCTGTCCACAGGCTATGAACCTGAAGCTTAGAAAATAACCACAGTAGTACTTTCCAAAGGGTGGCCCCATGATAGGCCCTGATAAATATAAGGCTCTATCAGACTTGCTCGATTTATCTGTAGAGCCATGGAAAACATTATTGCAAAACTAAATAACAATGATGCAGGTGACTCTCAAATCCTTCATCTTGATCAGTCTGTATTTGTTAAAGACATGTCATGTCTGCACAATGCAGATGATTTCTTTTACAAGATTACGAAAGCTTTACATAAGGCTTAGACCATTCATATTGCTGACCTTGACCTTGTGAAGACTTTGGCACCATTCCTGGTGCAGGTGTTCTAAACAAACTCTCCCATTTCAGTGGTATCTCTTATGCTGTCTGCTGTATAGAAAACTAACTTCCTTGCAGATCTCACATTGTAAACCTAGTGGTTATATCATCTAGCTGCAGGGAAGTCACTGACAGTGTTCTGCATGTCTCAGTTCTGGATCCACTCTTTCAACATTTACTTCTCAGAAGGTCTCTGCCTAACCATGTTTAGTGACAACTGTAAATTAAGTACATTTGTCAACTGTCCCCATTATACCCATATTCTTCATTTGGATCTGGATCAAATAAGTAACTGACATGTCAGTCATTGCCTCACCTTAAATTCCTACAACTGCTTCATAGTTATCATCACTAAAGTCCTAACCCCCTCCAGAGCTGTCAATGTTTACCTCCAGAATTAGGGAAAAAGCAAAATAAAAAAGTAGTTATGGAAAAAGTCCCCAGTCTAGGGTCACCTTTGAAATGCTGACACAATCAAGTTCGAACTTCTCAAAACAGTGTCCAGTTTTTGTATGGTATTAAGTATTTATTGAGACACCATTAGATGTTTCCACATACAATAGGGATAACAACAGGTATCTTTTCACATTGCTGGCATCCCCCAAAATTGATTATATTAGAGACCTTAGTATTTACACAGACAAAGAACTTTCTTTTGTCTTTCCTGTCTTGATTGTGCTTAGGAAGTCCTTCTTCCTCACATAGATTATCTGTCAGGGTATCTCATTTAGGTCAAATGATATTCTTGTCCCGCTGTACTATTCACTGTTTAGACTCATTAGTGAACACAAGCCTCCTCTGGAAAATATATATCTAAGCAATGTGTATGACTTTAAGGGTCCCAAAGATTCCTAAATAAAACATTCCTTGTTTAAGCCACTTAAGCTATCCTGAGAGATTAAAATCCCATCCCCTACACTATCTTATACTGGCTCTTGGCAGGCAATCTGTGCTTAATGTATTGTGCAGTGAAAGACCTGACAATTTTTTACTTTTTTCACCTTCATAGATGTAGCACTCAACTAAACCAAAGATGTAAACCTCAAATATAAAATAGAAGTAGACATGCCAGCATAACTTCTCTTCAATTATATTATGATAAGCATAACACTCCTTGTATTTTTTGTCCCCAGCTCTGGTCATTGAGTCATGACTAGTACTCTGTCAACACTTTCATTCATTCTCCCAGAGTGAACACTTACTTATGGCCCTAAAGCCCATTAATTTATTGTCAGGATGAGAACCAATAGGCCCATTTTTTTCTCAGTGGAGAATAGCCTTGGGTACTGGTAGGCCACCATACACAGAGGGGTTCCACTCCTTCTCTAACAAACTTTACACACACAGTTGCTGATGGACTCTGCTCATAACACAGCTCAGAGAGTTCCCTATGAGTGGACTCTGGCCACTCCTGGTGATACACAGCATTCTTTCTCCAGTCTGGATTCATAGGTTAAAACTAGCCCATCACTTTGCTGACTACTACATGCCCAGCCAATAAACAGACAGTGACCAAACATGAGAATCAATCTCTGTACCTTGTAGCTGTGAGGTAAGCACCTTAACTATTAATCCAGCCTCAAATCCTATCACTGCAATACATTTGCCATCCAGCTGATGTCAATGGTGTAGAAGGTACATACACTCTCCTCACTCAGATCAGTTCTATACCACATGAATAAATTACATAACTCACCCAACATGCAGTCTTCTGCATGATTCTTTAAGGTAGTAAAATAACCACCATTGCATTACATTAGAGTTTGGCTTGTGAAGACCAAATAATGAACATATAGTGTATTTCTTCAAGGCTCATAGTAATCCCTGGAACATCTAAAACTTTGATCTTACAACTGCTGTATTTCCAACCTGTCTATCTCTTGAAATGCATATATACATGTACTATGAACTTTCAGAGCTACCTTCAATTGTAATGTTCAGAAGTGTTAGTCCACCTTTAAATATGTCAGCAAAACACAATACTCCTTACAGTTCATAGGATGTTACTGCAGCTCCGGCCTCACTGCCTGACAATTACAGAATACACACACAGCAAGACTCTGGGTATTCCTTGAGTAAATCCACAGTTAAGCTCCTTGCTCTCCTTGAATAGATCCACAGGACTTTTGCTGATGCTTGTGGTCATTTTCACAGCTTTTTTTTTCGTCATGGCTCAACAAGAGTCTCCACTCTTGGCCTCAAAATCCCTCTCTGTGACAGGCAAACATCTCTGTGATTATCGGTTTCCAAGTCCTTTTAACAGCATTTTCTAGGTGTTTCACCGTAGGTTGTGATATCACAGATGTTGTTTTCTGAGTCCTTGTTTAAAGCTCTTCAGTAATCACAAGGCAGTAAAACAGATGCATTTAATGCTGTATTCTCCAGCCCCCCTTCATTTCCAAATGAACAGTTTAAGCAGAAACCTAGCATGATGCTGAATTCTGAAAGTATCTGCAGTCACTAAAGTTCCAAACACTTGAACAGTGACCATTTAATGCGTATCTCTTGTAGTAGTTTCTCAGCTCCCTTTCATGTTTTAGAACTCTCATTATATATGTGTCCCATTCATAGATGCCTGCCTACCCTAAAGAACCCCCATAGTAATATGCAGCATCTCAAGCAAACTGTACACTAGTTAACACTTCAGCATAGTTCTCTCCTTTCATGCTGAATTCCATCTTAACTGTACATTAATTACTCCCTCAGTAGAACCCTCTCCTTTACTCTCGAATATTAACAGTACTATACACATTACTGAATCCCTCATTATAACCCTCTTTTTCCACCTGAATACCAGCAGTATTCCACATTATTTATACCAACAGTACTGTACATTACTTAATCCCTCAGCAAAATCCTCTTCTTCCACCCTGAATATTAATAGTACTGTACATTACTAATACCAATACTACTGCACATTATTTATACTAGCAGTACTGTACATTACTTATACCAATACAACTGCACATTACTTATACCAACAGTTGTTGTATCTTTCGGCTTCTCCCGGATAGGGGTCGCCACAGCGGAACTCCGGTCCGCTAATGATTGGCAGCAGATTTTTACATACCGACCTGCCAGGCCTGACGCACAACCTTCAATGAAGGTACGCCCATTCACGCATGTCTCCACACAGAAAACGCTTTAGCTGAGAATCAAACAGTACTGTACATTATTTATACCAACAGTACTGTACATCACGTATCCCAATAATACTGAACATTATACATTACTTATGCCAACAGTAATGTACATTACTTACTCCCTCAGTATAATCCTTTTCTTACACTCTGAATCACAACAAATCTGTACATTACTTAATCTCTCAGTATAACCCTCTCCATCCACCATGAATACCAACTGCACTGTATATCACTTCATCTGTCAGTATAAACCTTTCCCTCCACACTGAAATCCAGCAGCACATTAACACTCCATAATCTTCATTATCCTTTCTTCCACCCCAAATACTAACAACACTGTGCATAGCATAATCTCTCTCAGTATAACCTTCTCCAGCCTTTCTGAATACCACCAACACTGTATTACTTAATCCCTCACTGTAATCTTGCACTTCCACCCTGAATGTCAACAGCACTATACACAACTTAAACCCTCAGTAAAACACTTTCGTCTGTCCAGAATACCAACAAGACTGTACACTGCTTAGTTCCTTGGTATAAGCCTCTGTTTCCACCCTAACTACCAACAACATTGTACACAGCTTAAACCCTCAGTAAAACCCTTTCTTCTGTTCTGACTACCAACAACACTGTACGTTGCTTGATCCCTTTTAATATAAGTATGTCCTTCCATCCTGAATACCTAAAACCTAACACCAAACACAGTGTAATCCTTCAGCATGACCTTCTCCTTTATACCTGAATAGGCATTGCACACAGTGTTTCAGGATGCAGGAGAGAAGGTTTTTACAGTCACAACCACCACTCACAACTGCTTTTTCAGACTGGTACTACCTACCAAACCTTCTGCCAAAACCTACATCATGTGTTCATTGTGCACATATCGGTAGCTGACTTTCTTTTTAAACATCATCTGCTTCAGCATGCACATTTCAGTAGCTGGATTTCTTTTTAAACAGGTTGTAACTGAAGATAGGTAGTGCTTCCATTATATCTCTGAGAAAAAGTTCTATTTACCAACTCTACAAATCCCACTGTGCATGTGGTGTTAGTGTTGTCCTGGTTTGTGTTTTTAGGTGTAATTCAAGTCAGGCAGCTCCAGCAATGGTACTTGAATTTCTTCCATATCTCTGAAACTGATCAAACTGTTTGTATGGCTTTATTCTTGGGAGACTGCACTATCAAAAGTGTTAGTTAAAGAAATCAGAGAAAGCGAGAGAGATAAGAAATGAGTTGCTGCCAATTTCTGGAAATGTAACCTTTCCTGAATCTTGCACTTTCCTCACTGTTCAAAAAATAAATACCATTCATCCTGTATGGCATAGTATCCTCATTTGTCAGGTAATATGTACTATTTTCCTGTTAAAAAAGTCCAATTCAAGAGCCAGGCTTCATGGATTTCATTGTGAAACTGACCCCTAAAAATGTATATGAAAAGCATGTGTGTGTGTGTGTGTGTGTGTGTGTGTGTGTGTGTGTGTGTGTGTGTGTGTCTATCCTTCCTTCTATATATACATTTAAATTTATATATATATATATATATATATATATATATATATATATATATATATATATATACAGGGAGTTGTCCAATGCCATGCTGGGCTGGGGGATATACCTCTGAAATCTACTTGGGGAAATGTAAAACTTCCATTGTGACAATCTTGGTCACAAACTGCTTTCTTTTATACCATACATAACTGTTTTTTGGTAAACAAAGTCTGATTAATCCATTTTCATTAGGTAATATCATTACAGAACAGAAACATTATTACCAAGCTTTTTAAGTGCTTCATACTTGTTTTCAATAGGTGATCCTTTATAAACCCATTGATTTCTTAGTTGACATGTTTTTCCACTGAGACTGAAAATGTGAGAGTGACAGTGTTGTAGTAGTTAGTGTTCCTCCCTTTCTGTGCTTGGTTCACCATTTTGATGTTGTGTCTTCATACAGAATTTTCACTGCCATAGATTAGGATTGCTTTCTACAAAATATATGTTGTTCTTTTTCATATGATTGCTCATAATTTTACTCTGTTATACATGATTATTTTTTCTAGTGCGGTTGTAAAACGGCAGCACAGTAATGTAGCCATTGGTGTTGTCTCAAAGCTCTTGTATTTCTGGCTAAGTTCCTGACCAGTTTGTCTCCTGTG
This sequence comes from Protopterus annectens, assembly GCF_019279795.1. Lineage (NCBI taxonomy): Eukaryota > Metazoa > Chordata > Ceratodontiformes > Protopteridae > Protopterus > Protopterus annectens. The sequence goes on along the minus strand of NC_056732.1, from coordinate 157,116,042 downwards.
CAGAACCTGCATGCCCTCCTTGTGTGCGCACAGACTTTTGCAAGGTAGTCAAAATTTTTTCCCACAACCAAAATACATGATTTTACGTTAATTGTCAGTCCTGCAAACTGACCGTATGTATGTGCTCAGTGAATGTGTGAACAAGTAACTGTATACATGTATCACAAGCTGGACTGGCACCCTTACAGAATCAGTTTTCTGCCTTATGTCTATTGCTTTGACAGCACAAGCACAAACTTGCAAACAATCCTAAAATGGATAAAGTGTGAACTGGAATATTAATGAAATTAATCAATCATAAAATTATCTATGCAGTGCTTCATCATATCTTTTATATATTTCTCTCCCCAATTTACAGACTTCTGAAAGTCAAGAGGATCTCATTGCAGAGACAAATGACACATACGTGCATTCAAATATCCATTTCTTAATAAAATGTGACATTGTTAGGATTCATTTCTTTCTGTCATCCTATGGTTGTGACAGTCAATGTAATCTCTGATCATTAACTTAAAATAACAAATTTTGAAAGTAAAGCCACATAACCTTTTTTAGTTCAGTAAACACCTAATTGTCACTCACTTGGCATCATCATTATCTCATACCTGTTACCCAATGCAATAGCCTTTAGAGTACATGATGTTTTATCTCATGTAAAGCACTTGACTTCTGCTAAATGTTCACATAGTAATACTGGTTAATATTTTTATTTTATTTATTTATTTATTTTATTTATTTATTTTACATTTGTTAACCGGGATGGTCCGACTGGATACATGTCCTTTTTCAGCGGAGGCCCGGGGAGAAAAGCTCCAACAGAGTTACATTGATAATTAGGTACAGTAAATGAGCTGAAAGAACTTAACAAAAACATAGGCTATTTACATACAAGTACAAGACTGCCATTACTATTTCTGAGATTACTACAAATGTAACATTAATAACATATTAGCAAGGACGGTAGGCAGTATAATGACATAGAGTTAGACAGGATACATATTTCTTTATCACAGTATACAAAGTACTTATCATCTTAGCTAGTTGTTTATGTTTTAGTTAATGGCACAGAGCTAGTCTGGGTTTGAGCAAGGACATAGCCAGTGTGACTTGAAGTGGAGTTTTAGACTATTTTTGAATTGACTTAGAGAAGTTGCAAGCGTGATGTTATTTGGGAGAGAGTTCCATATTTTACCAGTGGTGTTGGCAAATAGCGTCACCACCTAGGTTGAGAGATTTAGTTGTTTGGACAAGGTGTCTGTTTGCTGAGCGAAGGCAGCTTAGATTGGAGTAGGGAGTCATTAAGTTTTTAGTGCTGGGGTATTCTCAGGTTGTTTAAGGATTTTGAAGGCCTCTATGAGTTGGGACTGGTGAAGAAGGTGTGGGAATTCTATCCATCCAAGCTTTTTCAGGTTAGTACAGTGGTGTGTTCTGTAGGGTAGGCCTGTAATGAACCTGGCAATGTGATTATAGCAGGATGAGAGCTTGGCCAGATCAGATTTGTTAAGGTGAGTGAGGACAGGAGAGGCATATAGTAGGGTAGAGAGAAGGTGTGAACGGGCTGTGGCTGCCCTGGCATTCGGGTAAGGAAGGCTTTAATTCTATATAGGGTCCCAAGTTTCTTGTTGACTGACTTAATGGCTTGGTTGATATGTATATCAAATCTGAGTTTATTGTCAATGTTTACTCCTAATAGCTTTGTATAGGTGTCTGGGGAGATGATGGTCCCATTATTGGATTTTATAGTGAAGTTTTCAGTCGGAGATCTATTGGTTGGGTAGAAGAGAAGTAACTTGGTTTTGTTTTGATTTAAGATCAGGAGATGGTTGGCAAGCCAGTTTTCGACTTTGGTGAAGCTATGTTGGGTGGTAGATAGTAGATTTGCAAGAGAGGCATTGGAACATATTATAGTCGAGTCATCTGCATATTGAATGCAGGTGGCTTCAGGGATGACTGTTTGGATGTCGTTTATGAAGACTGAAAAGAGGAGAGGTCCTAATATGGAACCTTGAGGAACTCCTATGGTATTTGGTAGTAGGCAGGAGAGCTTGTTTTGCCACATTACTGCTTGTTGTCTCCCAGTGAGGTAAGCTTGAAACCAGTCAAGGGCTGGAGTATCTAGATACAGAGTTTTTAAAGTATATAGAAGTAACTGATGGTTTACCATATCGAAGGCTTCGATAGGTCCAGGAAGAGAGCGGAGGATATTTTTTTATTATTCTGGTTAAGATTAATGTTTTCAGTAAAAGAGAGGAGGGCAGTGGTTGTACTATGATGGGGTCTAAATCCATGTTGAGAGTCTGTGAGTAGTTTATTTTGGGTTAGATAGAGCATTAGTTGGTTGTGCATGCACTTTTCCATAATTTTGGCAAGTGGTGATAGTATGGCTATAGGTTTATAGTTGGATAGTTCTGTGGATGAACCTCCTTTGTGGAGTGGAATAACATAGGATATTTTCCAAATTGAGGGGATTGAGGCCTCGGTTATGGTTCTGTTAATTAGGATTGAGATAGGGTAGGCTATGACATCTGCAGCAATTTGCAGGTATTCAGCCGTCCGAAGATCGGCTGAAAGGGTGGTTGGCTTCAGTTTTTTCAAAAGGGATCTGATAAAGGATGTGGACACTGGCTGGAAGTTAAAAGAGAGTGGTGAGTCGGGTATAGTGTTTATAGAAGTGTGGGGAGGAGAAAGTTGGTTAGCTAATGACTGGATGGTTTCTGTGAAGAAAGTATTGAATGAATTGGCTATATCTTCTTGGCTCTTGTCAGATAATGTTCCTGGGGTCGGAGTAGTGGATTTGCCTGGTTGGAGAAGTTTATTTATGCCTGCCCAGTACTTTTGAGGGTTATTCTGATGTTTATGTTGCAGATTGTAGAAGTAATTTTTCTTATCTAGTATGATGGCTTTTTTAGTCTCATTTCTAAGTTGTTGGAATTTGATACGATCTAGGGGTAGTTTGGTAGTGCGCCATTTATCCCACGCTTTGTCTCTAGTTGTTATTTTGGTTTTGGTGTCTGTTGTTAGCTAGGGTGCTAGTTGAGTTTTAATTCTTATTGAGCGTTTAGGGGCATGCGAGTCAAGTATAGTAAGGAATGAATTGTTAAATGATGACACTGCCTCATCAAGGGGAAGGAACTTTAGTTTTGTCCAGTTACATGATTTGAGTTCAAGTTGAAATTTAGTTGGGTCAGAGTTTTTCTTGGATCTGATAGACCTATAAATAGGTAAGCTTGTACAATTAATTTTGTCTTTCATGATGTATGTGAGCAGGTGATCACGAAGATCATTAGGGAGAGTTCCAGACATATAGTTCTGGGGATGACTGTTGGTGAGTATCCAGTCTAGTATACTCTCTTTTTGGTTATTGTTACCTGTACGTGTGGTAGATCATATTATCTGAGAGAATCCATGTAGGTTAACAGGGATTATAATTGGGACAATATTGCATTATTGTTAAGGCAATATATCAGTTTTAAGCAAGGACAGCTTAATGGCTATGTATACTTATAGACAGTAAATACTGAGTTATAGCTTTCAGAAATAATTTGGAGGAATCACAAATTGAAAAGTTTAGATATGGTAGAAAAATAAGAGAATACCCATTTGCTAATGGCACAAAATACAAAAATATAAAACCTGCAGAAGGGCTACATGTGTTCTATATTTTCTGTTTTTGTTCTTATGTACTACTTGATGTTTTCTACTGTAGTTCTGTTTCCTGCAGGAAACCAGCTAGCTAAACTGTTTTAATTGTTACTGTATGTTATGCTCTTATGCTTATGATAGTCCAATCTGCCTTTTCCATGGCCCTGAGAACATATGCTTTGTGATTATGTTTTTTGTTTTACAAATGTGATCTATAATATACTTACACATACCCAATGGTCTCACCATAACACTAGACCCCACTGTGCATTGAATCAGACTTGTGCAGGATTCATTATTAAACCAGTCTGAGCTGAGTTCTGCTTGCCTTTCTACTACTTTGCTTTTGCAAGCGTAAACTCACTGGAATGCCAACTAGATGGAAATAACTGGACAAAGCTTCAGCTTGACAAAATCTATAATAAAAGTGTTTTTTTACAGGGGTATCCTCAAGCACTGCTCTTTCTTGAATATACTAACTCTATTGTCACACGGTTATAGAGAAAAATGAAAACTCAAATGGCATGAATCATTATCAGCTCAAAACCAGAAATAGCACCAGCAGGGATTTCCTAGGCAGAAAGCCAATAGAAAGTTTCAAATCATGTAACAGACACTGACAAACTGAAACTCATCCACTTTGGACTTGACAAAGTGTAGGGAAGCTCTTTTTTCCCACATATATCTACAATTGCTCCAATTGCTCCACAGGGTAGGCACAGTGGTAAGAGCAGTTGCGGTGGTGCAGTGGTTAGTGTTGTCGCCTCACTGAAAGAAGTTCTCTGGTTTGATTCTTGGCTGGAGTGCCTTCTGTGTGGAGTCTGCATGTTCTCCCTATGGTCACATAGGTTTCCTCCAGGTGCTCCGGTTTTCTCCCACATTCCAAACACATACAGGAGGTGGATCAGATACTCTAAACTGGCCATAGGTGTGAGTGGTATAGATGAACTACCGAGGCAGGGCTAGCCACCCAGTGGTGTGTACCTTGGCGCGAGAGGATTGTGACTGTTGAATTAACACCCTGACCTCATGTGAAAAATTAGAAAAAGAGGTTAAGGATGGAGGATAGATCTACAGCTACTCCACATAAAAAATTGGCATTCACACATTTGGCACAGGGGCAGGATGTCTACCTGTTATTCTGGTGAACCAGGATCAACCCACGACCTTAAAAGTTGTATCACCTGTGCAGATTAGGCTTTGGCAGTTAACAGACAGCTTGTCTACTTCAGACAGGTAATATTTTCTTCTGTAGCTTTTAGTGTCACACAAGCATGTATGTGCACTGAGGGGACGATTCACGTTAACACATCTTGTTGGAATGCTTATGTCATGACATTACATATTCTCTCTTCTAGGGAAACTGTAGAATTTATTAAAAAAAAAAATCCCAGCAGCTAGAAACTGATGATGCTGGGCTGTGACTCCTCAATCTCCTTCTCCCTTCCATCGCTCTAAAAAGCAAGATCCCAATGTTGGTAGCCTGCTCTGAAGGATAACCTAGTAAGCTTGGGGGGGTGCACCAGCCATCAATTTGATTATTATTCTAGTTGGGGGGCACAATTTCTCTTTATTTTCATATTTGTGTTTTAGTTTAAAGAAATATAGTGTAAACTAAAACAGGGAAATTTGTATTTTCCATTGCAGCTCATAGGTTATGGATTATCTTTACAGATGTTTATGACTGCACAACTAGATTTTGAAACCATGTAGAGGTTTCACACAAGTGCATACCTTGCCAAATTTAGTGTCAAATACTTAACAGTGGTGGTGGTGGTGACATTATCTAAAACTATGAGTCAAACATAATAAGAAAAACAAAAGAAAACCACACAGAGCAAGTACAATCTCAAGCATGCATTGTTAATAACAAGATTAGTAGGGTAAAAAATATATCATCACACCAAAGTGTGTTCATAGCTAGTAAAACAGTGCGGATACCTGTTCTTTAGAAATTACTTTTCCTGGAGATGAACACCAAGCATCATAAGGCTGCATTGTAAATGTAAGCATGTGCACCTTGTACCAAAAGCACTTCAGCCCTATGAAACAAGTGCAGGTCCCCAGACTAAAGCAGTGGTCCGTATACTTCAGCCCTACGAAACACATGCAGGTCCCCAGATTAAAGCAGTGGTCTGTATACTTCAGCCCTACGAAACACATGCAGGTCCCTAGACTAAAGCAGTGGTCTGTATACTTCAGCCCTATGAAGCACGTGCAGGTCCCCAGACTAAAGCAGTGGTCTGTATACTTCAGCCCTACGAAGCACGTGCAGGTCCCCAGACTAAAGCAGTGGTCTGTATACTTCAGCCCTACAAAACACATGCAGGTCCCCAGACTAAAGCAGTGGTCTGTATACTTCAGCCCTACGAAACACATGCAGGTCCCTAGACTAAAGCAGTGGTCTGTATACTTCAGCCCTACGAAGCACGTGCAGGTCCCCAGACTAAAGCAGTGGTCTGTATACTTCAGCCATACGAAACACATGCAGGTCCCCAGACTAAAACAGTGGTCTGTATACTTCAGCCCTACGAAACACATGCAGGTCCCCAGACTAAAGCAGTGGCCTGTATACTTCAGCCATACGAAACATGTGCAGGTCCCCAGACTAAAGCAGTGGTCTGTATACTTCAGCCCTACGAAACACATGCAGGTCCTCAGACTGAAGCAGTGGTCTGTATACTTCAGCCCTACGAAACACATGCAGGTCCCCAGACTAAAGCAGTGGTCTGTATACTTCAGCCCTGCAAAACAAGTGCAGGTCCCCAGACTAAAGCAGTGGGCTGTATACTTCAGCCCTACGAAACACATGCAGGTCCCCAGACTAAAGCAGTGGTCTGTATACTTCAGCCTTACGGAACACGTGCAGGTCCCCAGATTAAAGCAGTGGTCTGTATACGTCAGCCCTACGAAACACGTGCAGGTCCCCAGACTAAAGCAGTGGTCTGTATACTTCAGCCCTACGAAACACATGCAGGTCCCCAGACTAAAGCAGTGGTCTGTATACTTCAGCCCTACGAAACACATGCAGGTCCCCAGACTGAAGCAGTGGTCTGTATACTTCAGCCCTACGAAACACATGCAGGTCCCTAGACTAAAGCAGTGGTCTGTATACTTCAGCCCTACGAAACAAGTGCAGGTCCCCAGACTTAAGCAGTGGTCTGTATACTTCAGCCCTACGAAACACATGCAGGTCCCCAGACTAAAGCAGTGGTCTGTATACTTCAGCCCTATGAAACACACGCAGGTCCCCAGACTAAAGCAGTGGTCTGTATACTTCAGCCATACGAAACACGTGCAGGTCCCCAGATTAAAGCAGTGGTCTGTGTACTTCAGCCCTACAAAACACGTGCAGGTCCCCAGACTAAAGCAGTGGTCTGTATACTTCAGCCCTGCGAAGCACGTGCAGGTCCCCAGATTAAAGCAGTGGTCTGTATACTTCAGCCCTACGAAACACATGCAGGTCCCCAGACTAAAGCAGTGGCCTGTATACTTCAGCCCTACAAACATGTGCAGGTCCCCAGACTAAAGCAGTGGTCTGTATACTTCAGCCCTACGAAACACATGCAGGTCCCCAGACTAAAGCAGTGGTCTGTATACTTCAGCCCTACGAAACACATGCAGGTCCCCAGACTAAAACAGTGGTCTGTATACTATAGCCCAACGAAATACATGCAGGTCTCCAGATTAAAGCAGTGGTCTGTATACTTTAGCCCTACGAAACACATGCAGGTCCCCAGACTAAAGCAGTGGTGTGTATACTTCAGCCCTATGAAACACATGCAGGTCCCCAGACTAAAGCAGTGGTCTGTATAATTCAGCCCTGCG
>NC_056732.1:157073572-157103572 GCF_019279795.1 Protopterus annectens | reverse complement strand
ATCTTGGCATGGTTACGATTGGAACATTTTGATGGACTTGCCTAAGGAGATTAGAATTGAGTGCAACAAGGTGACAGTGAAAGTTTAAGTATTAATACAGAGTGGAAACAGACTGAAAATGACATATCTATCCTCTTTGACTTTCACAGGGAAACAGTCCTAAATAGCCTATAATGCTTCCAGACTCACAAATCTACAATGATTTCATTGGTGAAGGATATGAAATGCTTAATCTGTCCCTTACATTTTGCACAAAGCAAATTATTGATCATTAAGTAATTTGCTGATTCACTCTGTTCTAATGTATTTAGACATTAACAGATATGCAGACTGACTGACTAAGAGCTAAAAATCTCCTGTTAAGAAAATACATTTCTTCATAAACTGCTCCTTGCACACCTCCTAAGTGTCCAGAATTTCACAGAATGTCCAGATTTTTGCCTCATGGTTTTGGTCTGTTCTCAGTAACATGTATTGTTTTCTGGCAAAACATTGAGGATTGCAGTCACTAAATAATGAATGACATTTGAGGTTTCAGAGTTCATATCCTTCAGAAAATGAATGCTAATGTAAAACCTGTTGTTGTAGCAGCTTTCTAACTTTTTAAGAATAATATTTAAAACTCTATCCCTAGTTTGGGCCATTGCACCCCATTATTTCTGGCTTTGTCCAGAATCCTTATTCTAGGACATTAAGAGGTATAGCTCCTTATAATGCTGTACGTATACTTATTATCTCCATCCCTCTGGCTTTTTACTTAACCGTAAAACTTTTTTTCCAGTTATGTTATTTATGTTTTTAGCTCTGACTTAATGCTGCTTTCTCTGACATTGAACTGCTGATGGCATTAATGGCATTAACCACTATGGGGTATATAAAATAAAAAAGCAGGCCAAAATGTCTAAAACAATCCCAAAATGCAATAAAAATGCCCAAATATTCAGTCAGCTTACAAAAATCACTTTTATTTGAGCATAAAAACAATAAAAGTTAAGCACTTTCATCCCTTTCAAATCAGGGACTTCCTCAAGTTCAGTCATTTCATTGGATACATTCACAATAAGTTAGTATATAAGATGTTTTAAATTCAACATAAAAAATAAAACATAAAATAACAGGTGTCATGTTTTTAAATGCCTTAATTTCAACACATTTGCCAAGGAAAGAGTATCATTTAAACCTGGTGGATAATTGACATTAAATCGTAATTGCCACCAAATCACCCAGACCTCTACAAACTCCCCCCAGAGACTGCCGCCTGAGTCAACCAATATGTATTCCAAAACAGAAAACAAAAAAGATTAATTAGAAAATGCTAAACTGTGCCTAGTAAGAATGTTGTTGTTCTTTCTCTTCAAAACATCAGGATTGTCCCTGAGATTCAGCAAGCTCTACATGGTGTGCAAGAATAGTGCAAGAGCTGCTGGAGGCAATATGGCCGCCAAAAAATCCAGGAACAAGCTCCCGGCACATGCACTTATGAACTATTCCTGCACAGACACAGCTCCTGTATGCTAATTACCCCATTTGCAGGTGAAAACCATGCAAATGAGGTGAATTAGTGATCAAAGAAGCTGGCAGTCAACCGTGCAGGAGTAGTGTAACCTGCAGAAATGTATTCGACTAGTAACCGAGTACATTTCTGCGAACTACAAAACTGAGCCATGACAGCTCCAAATAAAGAGTGTATATAATGTGGAAGGCATGCCAATGGCCAAATATATGACCACTGGCATAGAAAATTGGTTCAAAATAACAAAAAATAACTTTTATTTCTTTGGGCCGATTTTGGCTGTTTTAGCATAGGGCAGTGGCGTGCAAACGGGATCGACTCAAAAATAAAAATAAAACCTTGAAAAAAGCTTTTTAGGCAAAATCACAATTTTGCCATTATAATCAATGGCAGGCAGAAGACAACAAGGCCACTGAACAGTGGTTGCTAAGGGGGAAGGCTCAGTGTTAGACTTGTAACTAGGCATTAGCAGTCAATTCTATGCAAATGAGGGGAATGATACCGAATCACAGATTTCCCCTCATTGCTAGCAAGAACCCAACCGTGTAGTTGCAGGAAAACCATGGTGGGTAAGAGTTAGCTGACATCATAGAGGGGTGTGGCAGGCATACTGTAAGCTTATTGGACCACTGTGGCTTGGGTTTACCCTTAACTTAGCAGATGAAGAGGGTATGTCTGAAACTGATAAAACAAAAACAGGCTGGCGCTTAGGTAAAAGCAAACTCCAAGATTTATTAAGTAAGCGCTTTCAGAAATGGTTTGTACCTTTCCTTCTTCGGACAAAATTAAAAAACATCACTTCCTGTTTAAAAGGAATCATTTAACTCAAATTAATTAGTTGATTGAAAACAACTATCGCAACCAATTAAATACCATAAAAAATGTATAAATATAAATCAATACAAAATACATACATATAAAACTAAAATATTTTAAAACAAAATGAATTTCTTAAATGGAACCAAACATCGGGACCACTATCTATTCAAGGCAAGAAGTTTAAGAAAACACTTGATGGACAATGCTTCATTAAGACCTGGAGACAGATAAGAAGCTGTCCTAACCTGCCATTTTAATTCTTCTATTTCTAGATTCAATTGCCAAGGACCACCCCTCACATCGACTTTAATTTGTTGCAACACTGAAAATTTGAAAGAGTGGTTTGGAAAATCACTGATGTGCCTGGCCAAAGCATTAGTTTGGTCCTTCTTAACGATAGCATGAAGGTGTTCATAAATACGTTTTTTCACCTTTCTTTTAGTTTTTCCGATGTAGAAGGAGTTGCAATTTTGGCAACAGGCACAATAAACCACTCGCTCGGATTCACATGAGAAATGACCCTGTATTTTATAATTAACATCCCTTATAACAATTTGCTGGTTAAGGTTTAAAAATTTACATTGTTGGCATCTGCCACATTTCACCATTCCATTAATTCTATTCGAAATGGGATTAGATGAATATTGCAAAAGGGCTTTCAGATTTTTGCCTCGCCTAAAAGTGATATTAGGTCTCTCACCTAGGGTTCTATGTAAGGTAGGGTCTTCTTGAATCAAAGCCCAATTTTTATATAGGGTATCCCGAATAAAGGAATGGTGAATGTTGTAGGTACAGAAAAATCTTACTGTTGAATCCTTGGCCTTGGTATTTGTCATCTCGTCATTAGAAGCAACCCCCATCTCCTCACTACCCTGTAAAACCAACAGTGGTTTAAAATACCCACATTTTCTTTTATTAATGACCTCAGAAGAAAGGCTCGCCACCAAAGTAGCGGGATATCCCCTCTTTAAAAACATGCTTTCTAATAAAGCGCATTCTTCCAAGAAGTCACTCTCGTCAGAGGTCATTCAAGCTGCTCTAACCAGCTGCCCCTTAACTACTCCTTTTTTCTGATGGTATGGGTGGTGTATGTATTTTGTATTGAGTTATAGTTATACATTTTTTATGGTATTTAATTGGTTGCGATAGTTGTTTTCAATCAACTAATTAATTTGAGTAAAATGATTCCTTTTAAACAGGAAGTGATGTTTTTTAATTTTGTCCGAAGAAGGAAAGGTACAAACCATTTCCGAAAGCGCTTACTTAATAAATCTTGGAGTTTGCTTTTACCTAAGCGCCAGCCTGTTTTTGTTTTATCAGTTTTGGTTTTTCGTTTGGTTCGTTTTGTTATGTCTCAGGAGCCGGTGACAGAAGGTACTCAAGTTTCACTCTTTTCCCCTATTGCAAACTCAGGAAATTTCAGTGGTGTATCTGGAGAGGCGAATGCCATCGGTAACCTGACAGCCCTTTTACAAGATTTAATGGGCCGTGTAGATTCTCTAACACAGAAAGTGGAAAGCTTGTCGTGTTCTGGTAAACCAGGAAGTGAATATCGACAGGCACCTGTTCTTCGTGCAGTTCCAGGAGGGGCTGGAGCTCCGTTTGTAACATCTTATGCAAGTGCTGTTTCCCCTTCAGGTCGGGAAAACACCATCCATGTTCAGGGCAATCGTTTAATTCAGAGGGCAAACCAACAACTAGACTTAGATCCTATTGCAGGCAGTCCGAGTATCACCGGATTGAATGCTGGCGATGGTCCACCCACGTTACTGTCCTTTTTGGGCAAGGAAAATTTTTTTGGTGATTTAAGAGGTCCTGCTGTAACTTCACCTCAACCGCTCACATCAACTAATAATTTAGCAGGTACTATTCACCTTTTTGATAATAAACTATTTCTTTGTAAAAAGTTACAGCTTGAAATTAGCTATTTCAAGGAATGCCTCAGTAAAGAAACTGTGCCCAAGGGGCTTAGACAATGGCGTTATCCAGTTGATCTTGTCAACCAGTCTGACTTCCATTTGGAATTAATTGCATTATTTAATAAGCAAGGTTTTGAGTTTATAAGATCATTAATTAACCACTACAAAACTGAAATTGTTGGGCTGAAAACAGATCTTGAAATACTTGAAAAAGATATTCTTTCTGATTCTAACTTTTTACGTTATAAATACGAGTATTTAAGAGTGTTTGCTAGCATTGAAGCTACTATTTTAAAACTGGCTGGGGCTATGCAGAAGAAAATATCTAGGGATGTTCAACAATACAATTCTGGTACAGCTTACCCTCCTCCCCCTTTAGTATTTTCACAGAACAACAGCAACATTTTGAATGATGATTGTCCTCCTACGGACAGTTTTGACGCCCACAATGTGGATTCTAATCCACCCCATGATTTAAGGAGGAGTGAGCGTATAAGAAACCAAGGGAATGATGAAGGTTTGGACAATAACCAGGGGACAAGGTTTAATGGTAACCACAATGGTCAAGACCCCAATATGGACAATTCTGGTGACATTAATTCTGGTGCCAATTTGCCCCAACAAGGTTCTCGGGGTTTTCAGAGACGCCAGACCAACACCTCCAACAATCCGAGGACGCCCAATCAACAGGGTCGCTCTCGGAAGAGAAGGAATCAACGCAGGAGGTAGTTGATGGTACATTCCTAGTTCCCAGAATTTTATCCAACTCAGGTGGTGACTTTTTTCTGTATAATTATTTGGACATTGCCTTCTCTCAGGATATTGTAAACTTTTTTTCTTTGGGATTAACTTTTGTCCCAGACACTAATATGGACCTGGTTTCTACCATTATGGACCTTAAACTATTTGTTAGGAAAATTAATTTTAACGTGGTTTTTGGTCCTAAATCTTTTTGTTCTGACTCATTAAGAGTGTCCAGTGTGTTTAATCCACCCTTGTACCCAACTCTTGCCTCTTTTGACAAAATATGTGAGCTTGACTTTAGGAATTTTTGTAACAAAAAGGTTAGAGGATATGGAAGACAAAATAACATTTCAGAACAGGAGTGGGATTTTATTAAACTGCTTAAGGATTGTCGAATACGGTTAATGAAACCCGACAAAGGTGGGGGCCTTGTTGTTATGAACCATTCTACTTATGTTACTTGTATGTTGGCCCACCTAGATGACCCTTTTTATCAGTTAGTGAGTATTAATGAGTTGAACACTGCTTATAGTAAAATTAAAAGAACTTTGGATGATTTGTTTATGGAGAAATCTATTGACCTTGAACTGTTTGATTACTTAACTATTGCAGCACCCAGAGTCGCGACCTTTTTTGGTATACCCAAAATTCATAAACAACTGGTCGATCCTCCCTTTAGACCAATTGTTGATGGCCGCGGCTCTATCACCTATGGGTGTGCAAAATACGTTAACAGCATCCTGAAGCCACTTATTGAGAATGAACTCCAAATCTGTAGAGACTCGTGGGGTTTCTTAAGCGAGTTAAACACCATTCCTTTCAGGGATGAATACATATTCCTCACTGTGGATGTAAGAGACCTCTACACGGTCATTCCCCAGTCTTTGGGTGTCGAATGGGTCAGGGATTTCCTTCACCAAAGAGGGGTTGGAAATAACATGATTCTTGTTATTGAGACTTTGTTAGAGCTTGTCCTTTCCAACAACTTTTTTGGTTTGAAGGTGATTTATATCTGCAGAAATCTGGAATAGCTATGGGGTCCCCATGTGGGGGCAGTTTTGCAAACTGCGTTATAGCCCACTGGGAGACCTCCATGCTATTCCAAAATTCCTTGTTTAAAGCTAACGTCGCTTGGTACACTAGGTACCAAGATGACATGTTTATGTTGTGGAAGGGCCCAATCGATAAAGTGCAAGACTTTATTGATTCTATCACTAGCCTCACTAGTTTTTTGAAATTCACATTTTCTGTGGAAAAAGAAAAGATTTATTTTCTAGACATCTCTTTTAGCAAAGATGTTAATGAGAGAAGGTTTAGGAGTTCTAGTTATAGAAAACCAACATACTCCAATTCCTTCCTCCATTTTACCAGCTGCCACCCATACCATCAGAAAAAAGGAGTAGTTAAGGGGCAGCTGGTTAGAGCAGCTCGAATGACCTCTGACGAGAGTGAATTCTTGGAAGAATGTGCTTTATTAGAAAGCATGTTTTTAAAGAGGGGATATCCCGCTACTTTGATGGCGAGCCTTTCTTCTGAGGTCATTAATAAAAGAAAATGTGGGTATTTTAAACCACTGTTGGTTTTACAGGGTAGTGAGGAGATGGGGGTTGCTTCTAATGACGAGATGACAAATACCAAGGCTAAGGATTCAACAGTAAGATTTTTCTGTACCTACAACATTCACCATTCCTTTATTCGGGATACCCTATATAAAAATTGGGCTTTGATTCAAGAAGACCCTACCTTACATAGAACCCTAGGTGAGAGACCTAATATCACTTTTAGGTGAGGCAAAAATCTGAAAGCCCTTTTGCAATATTCATCTAATCCCATTTCGAATAGAATTAATGGAATGGTGAAATGTGGCAGATGCCAACAATGTAAATTTTTAAACCTTAACCAGCAAATTGTTATAAGGGATGTTAATTATAAAATACAGGGTCATTTCTCATGTGAATCCGAGCGAGTGGTTTATTGTGCCTGTTGCCAAAATTGCAACTCCTTCTACATCGGAAAAACTGAAAGAAAGGTGAAAAAATGTATTTATGAACACCTTTATGCTATCGTTAAGAAGGACCAAACTAATGCTTTGGCCAGGCACATCAGTGATTTTCCAAACCACTCTTTCAAATTTTCAGTGTTTCAACAAATTAAAGTCGATGTGAGGGGTGGTCTAGAATCTAGAAATAGAAGAATTAAAATGGCAGATTAGGACAGCTTCTTATCTGTCTCCAGGTCTTAATGAAGCATTGTCCATCAAGTGTTTTCTTAAACTTCTTGCCTTGAATAGATAGTGGTCCCGATTTTTGGTTCCATTTAAGAAATTCATTTTGTTTTAAAATATTTTAGTTTTATATGTATGTATTTTGTATTGAGTTATATTTATACATTTTTTATGGTATTTAATTGGTTGCGATAGTTGTTTTCAATCAACTAATTAATTTGAGTTAAATGATTCCTTTTAAACAGGAAGTGATGTTTTTTAATTTTGTCCGAAGAAGGAAAGGTACAAACCATTTCCGAAAGCGCTTACTTAATAAATCTTGGAGTTTGCTTTTACCTAAGCGCCAGCCTGTTTTGTTTTATCAGTTTTGGTTTTCCATTTGGTTTGTTATGTCTGAAACTGCCTTGCAGTGTTTACATTGCCTAAATGGGTGTGCACACCGGGTTTTAAAAAAAAATTAAACCAGGAAATAGCAGTTCCTTTCACATCTGAGCACTGGGTTTGGGTGGCATGCCTCTGGGCTTAAACAGGAAGGCAATGGGAAGGGAAAACAGCAGTAGGAAGGTAATCAAGGAGAACTAGCATAGCCGGCAGGTGAAATGTATCAGAATCAGCCAATTACACAGGCAGCAGCCCAGCCCAGCACATATTCTATAAACTATGCAAACACCTTCCCCTCTGGTTTTTCCCACAAACTCTACACCATCAGTGTACACAAATCAGGAAATTTTACCTAACAAAAGCAACAACAATGATTGGTGCTCCTTTTGATCTCATAAATCAACATGTGGAAGAGGCTGAGGGTGGTGAGGATGATAATGCTGATGACCAACCCACAGTGAGGAGACAGAGAAGAGTGTACAGACCCAGGGTGACCTACCAGGGGCTACATGAGCTGGAGATAGTGGAGTGCTATAGGGTGGATAGGGACCTCCTACAACAAATTGTTGAGTTGTGCCGACCACACCTCACACATAGAACCAACAGAGGGGAACCCATCCCAGTGGATACCAAGGTATGTGTAGGCTTAAGAATACTAGCCACAGGTACCTTCCCAAGGCCAACTGGGGATATCATGGGGATCTCACAGGCATCAGCATCCAGGGTACTCCACCAATTCCTGGATGCCATGTCAGCACATGCCAGTGAGCACATGTATTTCCTCAACACCCGTGAGGAGTTGACCAGCAATATGCGTCTCTTCCACCAAATAGCAGAATACCCTAAGGTAATGGCTGCTATAGACTGCAGGCACATGCACATCAAAGCACCACCCAGTGAACGGGGTAGAGTCTACATAAACCACAAGGGCTTCCCCCTCCATCAACTACCAGGTTTTATGCGATGCCCAGGGCATTATAATGAATGTGTGTGCTGGCAGCTCTGGAAGCTATCACGACTCCAACATCTGGCATATGACGCATCTGTACCAGAGATTTGCCAATGGGGACATCCCAAATAGCCACCTAGTGGGGGATTCTGGTTATGCACTGGAGCAGTGGCTGATGACACCCATCAGAAATGCACACATGCCCGAACAAAAACTCCATAATGAGGCACACGCACAGACCAGAATCATAATAGAGCGTGTGTTTGGGATGCTCAAGTCATGGTTCTGGTACCTGGACATATCCAGTGGAGCCTTGCAGTACCCACCAGCTACATCCACCCAAATTGTCATTGTATGTGCCATGCTACACAATATGATCCTGTGGAAACAGCTGCAGCAGGAACAGTATGGGGGAGGGCTGCAGCAGGAACAGTATGGGAGAGGGCCACACAGCCCCCCACAATTACCAAGGCCAGCATAGGCACAGAGTGACTCAGAGAAGGAACAACCTGAGCCTGCCTCTGTAGGTAGAAGGAGGCATGCCCAGTATGGCCAGGCTTTGGCAAAGAGGCAACGCATAGCACATACACTGGCACAGTAGGAACCCAGGGAATGAAACCTCTCTCTGACGTGCGCATACAGTAAAAGGGATGCCAGACATGACACTACCTGTGCTTAACTATGTATAGGGAGTGTACTATATGCATCCGATATAGTCAACCCTCCTGAACCAGCCTCAATACTGGCACAGCCACAAGGTAAGTCACTCTCACTATCAACTGCTGAATGTAGTAATATGTTCTGCTACCTGTATCTATGATATGGATATGAGCATGTAAGGGAATCGGGTGGCTGAATGGGATGGCAGCAGATAGTACACACCTATATTGGGAGCATAAAATCCTTAACAAATACTGGTGTCAGCATAGTAGGCAGTACTAGACAAGGTGACAAAATCCACTGCAGGACATGTAGTGGGCCATCTGTGTGTACATAGGACACACACATGTATGTCAGTGAGGCTCACATAGCTAACAACAGTCTCAGCCAGCAGGACAGGTGCAGACAAACACAAAGAAAGGCTGTGCTAAGGCCTCTGATTGATGGCTATGGAGAACAGCCCCCCTCCAGACCTACACAGACAGACTACAACAGATCAGGCAGTGGGATGTTAGTTCTGAAGGGTAAGAAATCTTAAACTAAAATGTAGGTCAATAAAACCTAAGAACTGTAGTACACTGATATGCCTCTAGTCTGCATGATAGGTCAGAATACAGAATTAAATAGAAGCCAACAGAGGACCTGAAATTCCATTAAAGTCATAGCAAATGTTTACAGTTGTCAGGTGTGCCCCCGCCCCCCACACACAATCCTGTGTAGAAATGTAGTAACATGTATGTGTAGGTATAATAACAGTGGAGCACAGATTACCTGAGCTGGCCAAAGTAGCAGGATAGATTGTTGCCAGTGTACAAAATGCATGGCTCTGTGTGTTAGGTTGTTGTGTGTTGTATATTGCGTGAAAGTGGTCAGCATATAGGCATGGAGGGTTGGGTCCCGGTGGCTAATGCCCAGTACTGTCGATGACAGGTCCAAGTTCTCACAACTGCAGTGCAAACACAATGCATCCCAGCAAGACACAATCCAGCAGTAATTCATACTAATTATTCGGATGTAATATCTGTTATCATCTGAAAGATGGACATGGCATGAATGTGGGCCTAGACATACAAACAGTACACAGGTGGAAGTACCCTAGAAAGAAAGCCTATAAAATGTTACTATCAAATGGACACGCCTTTGGAATTGTACATACAGGGTAGCAGGACATTAGTTGGCTGTGTAGTATGGAATACTGATGTAGTCTGGCCAAACACTGGCAGACCACAAAAGGCACAGGTATGAAGTACTGAGAAACCACAGATGTCCCTGCAGAAGCCAGCATAAGTGGAATGCCCCACATATATCTATGAGTCAGCTGCAAGTAGCTTCCATAGAACACATGCATCCAGCTCACCTCACCATCAGCCACAGGTACCTCACAGGTCATGTCCCTGCTGTTGGGAATGAGTACAATATGACTTCCACCTCTGTATGGGAATAGCCACAGAATGCAGCATGCCAAAGAGAAGTCCCATGCAAGTGTGTCCCTAGCTGTAAGCAGCACCCTGCCAGCATCCACACCAATGGATCAATAAAGACAGAAAGTATTGACATTAACACCTTGCACACCTACCCTGTAACCCCAGGGGAATACAGTGCCTTGCAGCCTGAGACTGTAGGCGTGACACAATGCACTGGGCTGTTACACATGACCTGCATCACTACCAAATGCCCCACAGTCCTCTGTCAAAGGCCTGTGTCTCACCCATACTGCCAATGTATGTTATCTCATCGACTCCCAAATAACAACATACCACAGTCCACAGAACACAAATGCAAGGCCATGTCGAAAAATCCCAGTAGCATGTCCACCATGTCCTACTGCATGAACTGAGGACCAACCCCTAAATACTGCTGGGATGAAGTGATAACTATAGGGATACTTATCAGATATTGTTTGCATAATGTTCAGAAGAGGATAGAATAACAGAGGGGGAGGGGTAAAAGCATGGACACCATGGATTGTGTGAAATCTGAAACTCAGATGTGTGCACATGCTACCACTGCCTGCAAACACAGGAATGAGTGGCTACAAACCTGCTCATAAACCACAATATGAAGGGGTAACTGCCAGAAATATGAGCCCTGCCTCTGGGTAACCTGTGTGATCTGTACAGCTGTGAGGTATGGCCACAGCAGAATATGGCCATACTATCACGTCGATAGATGTACAAGCATGGGATCCTCAGCCACCATAGTACCAAGGTGCTGAACCATTTACACAGACCCATCAGCAAGTGTCTGCAGCTCCACCTCCAGAATGGCATGATTGTGCAAGAATATGTAGGCTGCAGACTACAATACTGGACACATGTTCATTCATCTTGTGTTCTCCAGGAAATTACTGCAAGCAAATATGTATACCTGTCAGTAGTTGATGACATAAAACATCATAGTGTAAAACAATACATATGTCTGATGCTAACACCAAAACCATGTAGTAGAAGCAGCACAGACACAATTAGTTACAGTATCCCACTATCCTTTGCCTATTGTGACCCCATATTGTCAACCGATCTACCGATATCTTGCAGAAACAGGTTGCTAGCTGTAGGTGTAGAACACAAATGCCTGCAATGGAGTACAACCTACCTGGAATGGATTCACACATTCAATACAGAAGGTCATACTGGGCATGCTCCCACACTTAGAGAAACAATGCCCATGTCTGACAACAAAATACTGAAAGTTCATACTGGGCATGCCCCCACACTTACAGAAATGAAGCCCATGTCTGGCAACAACAGTGGACTGTACATATCTGTCAGTTGCAGATGTTTGTGCAGACACTCCACATTGTACACCAGTCATGCTTTGCACATGCATCGCATAGGAATACACACATATATCCAAGTACAACACACTATAATAGGCCAAATATACACATACATAGATGTGTGGAAGAGATTGACAGACAGTGACAAAGAGTTTCCCATCATAAGGCCTGTCCCACCCAGCACACATCCAATTGGCCAATACCACAAGATGTGCAAATGTCTGTCACTGTAGACATTTGCTTCTCATAGCCTTCAGCACTATAGTGTCTGTGGTGCTTATGATAACTCTGTAACATGACTGTACAAGTCATTATTCATCTAGCAGTTGTATACACATTCCTGTCAAATGTAAACTTCTGTGTGACTGAGTGCTGTGTTTGTGCCTCCAGACGAATGGCTTATGGCCCATTCACACATACTGCACTCCCCATCACCCTACTTTGACAAGCCTTTTGATGTCATTCACCTTGAAATACACCTTTGGAGAAGGGCTAGCCCTATACGCTCTGTGTTGTGTGCTATAACTGTGCAATCCTATAGTGTGATGTACTAGTTAGGTAGGAGTTTTAATCCCAGACATGGCAACTGTGAGACTCTGTGTGTGTGAAGAGATCAATGTTTTTGAGGCCAGTCACAGTCACTACACTGTCCATTGCCCAACTTTGGCAAGCCTGCTGATGTCATTCACCTTGAAATACACCTTTGGGGAAAAGAGTAGCCCTTTAAGCTCTGTGGCGAGTGCTATAACTGTGTAATGCTATAGTATAATGTAGGTAAGAGTTCTAATCCCAGACATGGCAACTGTCAGACTCTGTGTATGTGTGTGTAGGGATCAATGCTTTTGAGGCCAGTCACAGTCACTACACTTTCCATTGCCCTACTTTGGCAAGCCTGCTGATGTCATTCACCTTAAAATACAACTTTGGGGAAGGGCTAGCCCTATAAGCTCCATGGTGCATGCTATAACTGAGTAATGATGTAGTGTAATATACTAGTTAGATAGGAGTTCTAATCCCTGACATGGCAACTGTGGGACTCTGTGTGTGTTTGTTTACGTGTGTGTGAAGGGATCAATGCTTTTGTGGCCAGTCACAGTCACTACACTTTCCTTTGCCCTACTTTGGCAAGCCTGCTGATGTCATTCACCTTAAAATACACCTTTGGGGAAGGGCTAGCCCTATAAGCTCTGTGGCGCATGCTATATCTGTGTAATGCTGTAGTGTGATGTATTAATTAGATAGGAGTTCTAATCCCTGACATGGCAACTGTGAGACTGTGTGTGTGTGTGTGTGTGTGTGTGTGTGTGTGTGTGTGTGTGTGTGTGTGTGTGTGTGTGTGTGTGTGTGTGTGTGAAGGGATCAATACTTTTGAAGCCAGCCACAGTCACTACACTGTCCATTGTCCCACTTTGGCAAGCCTGCCAATGTGATTCACCTTGAAATAGACCTTTGGGGAAAGGCTAGCCCTATAAGCTCCATGGTGTGTCCTATAACTATGTAATACTATAGTGTGATGTACTAGTTAGATAGGAGATCTAATCCCAGACAAGGCAACTGTGTGACTGTGTTTGTTTGTGTGTGTGTGTAGGGAACATAGCCCTATATGCTCCTTGGCATATGGGATAAAAGCAGTACACTGTAGTAGCAATACATAGCTGTGTAGGGGTTTGAAGCTCAGTACTGTCAAGTGTGTGTGTGTCATCAGTATCCTGTGTGGAGGTAGCTGTGATTGTGTAATAACAGGACTCATTGTGGGGCGGGTTTTGCAAATTCCTTATATTGAGGACCTACTATATGTCTCAATGTCCACCTTACAAGGACAACAGCTGTCAAACAACAGAGAATCTGGTATAGACAATCCATACCCCTACATGTGACATTATGGATGGGGAACAATATAGGCAACCCTTGTATTACCCAGAAAACACTTTCCACCCATGTCTCATACACAAACACACTTGGCTAGGCAACAACCACTATGTTGGTAGTTCCCTGCATATTGCCCACAGATAGCAACCATGGTGTGATTGCAGTGGACTACAGAGGATATGGCACAGAGTTTCATCCCTACAATAGGCAAATAATTGCTTACAGTGGTCCTTTGCTATGTTCCCCACTGGATGCCTGCTACAACTGTAGAGTCAGCAAATGTAACCCACAAAGGAAATACCATGCCTTATACACATGCCCTGTATAGACAGATGCCACTAACACCAGTGAATACCTGTATCATGCTGTCAATGTAGGTGCAGGATCAACCTCTGTTCAATAGCCAGTTCTCACCACATGAAGTCAGGAATGCCACATCAGATGATAACAATCTGTCCACACAACATGCCCCAGACACCCCAGGTACACTTCCACATGTCACAGAACATGCATGTGGGACATGTGCACAACCCAGACACTGTCCGTGTTATGGAATATAGAAAACATACATGGCAAGCATTGCACAGCACTGACCACCCACAATAGTAACCCAGATGAGTGGATGGTGAATACAATACGCACCTGTGTAGGCCAATCCAGGGACTACACCCTTGTGCCACACCGCAGACCATTGTCATGTGGCCTGATGCCAAGTTATACTCTTTGCCTAGCCTTGTATAGCCTTCTGGCACAGTCAACTACTACGCACCTGTGAAGCAATGAACCCATGCATGTCAGTACTGACAAATCTGTGTGTGTGTGTGTGTGTGTGTGTGTGTGTGTGTGTGTGTGCGTGTGTGCGTGTGTGCGTGTGTGTGCGTGTGTGTGTGTGTGTGTGTGTGTGTGTGTGTGTGTGTGTGTATGTGTGTGTGGAGATGAATGATTTGGAAGCCATTCAAACTCACTACACCTCCCATTGCCCTACTGTAGCATGCCTTCTGATGTTAGTCATCTTGACGTATCCTTTGCCCATATATCAGCCTGATAACCTCTGTGGTACATGCGATATCTGCGTAATACTGTAGTGTAGCAAACTAGTTAGTTAGGAATTCTAATCCTGACCTAGCCAACTGTAATAATGTGTGTGAGTCCCTCAGAGAGTGTGATTGTGTCTTCTTTGACACCTGCTTTTGTGGACAGGCACATGTACTGCACTTACCTTATCCCTCCTTTATCACTGTTGCTGATGTCACTCACCTTCAAAGACACCTTTGGACATCTCTTCAACATGTAAGCTCTGTGATGCAAACAATAACTGCATAAAAATGTAATAGCAATACATAGTCAAGCAGGGTGTGTGACACAAACATGCTTAGCTCTTACTCTCCTACCCCCTTCCTTTCAAACTCTGTTTCTGTCTGTCTCACTCTTTCTCTGATGGATGTGGAAAAGTACACCTACTTTGCTTAGGCAGCAGCTTGCGTTTTGTAAGTGATGCTCATGATAAGACGATGGCCTGTGCACGAATTGCAGTTTCCCACTAGCTGATTGCATGTGGAACAGCTGTGGTAACATTCCCATAGCCAATTGCATGGAAACACACTCCTATAACTAGGAATGTCATGTGGGTGTTGGCCCTTTTCATTCATTGTGAGCAGGACTTCATGTCGGTGTTTGGCAAACAGCATCACAGATGGTAGTGGGATATACCTCTTACAACATACATTGTGGAGACAGGCCAACAAACAGGAGGGGGATGTTCTAGACATGAGGACAGAATGTAAGTCTTGCTCTCCTACATTTAAAGTAATGTTGATTTAACAGGGTTTGTGTGGATATGGCTGGTTTACATGATTTAATATCTTTCATGACAGTGTTACGTGTTTGAGGAAACTCTCAACTGTAGGACTATCTGCAGACTGGCCAGTGTTTGGAGTCTGACATGTGTTATGTTAGTCACACATGTCCTATCTTTAAAAATGCAGAAGTATACTCTGAGGATTGCAGGCAGTACATGGTGATAGCCATGTGAGCTACTGACTTCATATCCCTCAGAAGACATATGTCACAACAAGCCCTGTTACACCAGTAAATGTATAAGTTTATCACAGCAGAATGTCAATATTGGCCTGTGTTTGTGCCTCCAGCCACAACTCTGTCAACCTTTGTACATATGTCATGCAGTAAGAGGTGCATATGTTCAGTATATCATTATTTACTGACATCGTACCTGATAACAAGCCAGTGAGATATCAGACTGCTATACATGTTATGTATAGTAGGGCTTATATTTGAGGACAAAACCTGGACATTCTGTTGTAGTGTGTACAGTAGTGATATCTGTGTACTTATGGTGATTGTCAACAGCGTGTGTATTGTGAGTATGTACCTTGGCCTGTGTACAGACTGTGGTAGGTGTCATTGTTCTTGGTCCTGTTCTGTTTGATGTTGCATGCTGCTCGAGTGTATGGAACCCTATTGACGTACATGTTTGCAGGGCCAAACCGTCACATGTCCCGCACCACAGTCAGGCATCGGAATACACTGTGCATTGGCCCAGTATATGTAGGGTTAGTGTGTGAGTGGCACATATGAGGATGATGTTGATCACACAGTCCATATACTGTAATATTAAGTATGCTTACCATATGTGACTTGGGCTGTGTTCAGATTGGTTGTGGGTATGCACTTTCACACAGGCATCTGTTAGTCCATGCTGTTACATACCTGTAGAGCCTGCTATATTTGCAGGTACATGTGCATTCCTCAATAAGAAATGTAGGCCAGTGTTGTGGCAGTCTGCCTGTAGTTCGCACAGTGCTTTGTGACATGCCTTGCAGCTCAGTGTACTTACCCAGTGATATGTTATGTCCAGATATTTGTCAGATATACTGTTGCTGGGCCACCATAACTGTTGTGTATTTCTGACAAAACAGTGGAATGCTGTACAGATGTATGTCACTAACTAGTGGGTAGTATGTGGGCTTGTGACCTCTGCTTTTCTGGTTATTATATGTCAGGACAGACATGAGTGTGTGAATGCATAAACTGTGTGAGCTAATCTATTCCAGTATGTTTGTGATATCCCCATTTACATGGCTGTAAATATCCACTTTGTCAGTCTTGGTCCACACGTCTTGCACTAAGGGGTTCTGTGTATACCTCTGGACTGAACAGAGTGTGTCAGACTGTCCACATTTATTGGTCATATCTCTGCTGTATTCCACAGGATCATTACTGTGATATCTGTGGTACTTCACTATGATGATCTTATGATGTCTGGCAGTAACTGATGGCATACATGTCAATATCAGATGTGACTTCACACACATTTCTGTTAAGACAACCCTGTGATATCTGTGGTACTTCACTATGATGATCTTATGATGTCTGGCAGTAACTGATGGCATACATGTCAATATCAGATGTGACTTCACACACATTTCTGTTAAGACAACCCCTGTTACAGTAGCAGCAGTCTACATTTATACCTGCAATACTTAAATGACATCCCCTTGTGCTAAGAGGTTGTGACTATTGATGCTGAGGTATGACTCCACTACATGTTATGGACATATGTTTTACATATATGTGTGTGTGTGTGTGTGTGTGTGTGTGTGTGTATATATATATATATATATATATATATATATATATATATATATATATATATATATATATATATATATATATATATATATATATATATATAGATATAGATATATATCCATATATCTATATAGATATATATATAAATATATATATATATATATATATATATATATATATATATATACAGATAGATCTATATATGACCATATATATCACAATATACAGATGTATATAAATGCATATATATATATATATATATATATATATATATATATATATATATATGTATGTATGTATGTATATGTACACATATATCTACATATGTATATATATATATATATATATATATATATATATATATATATATATATATCCATATCCTTATGTGTAAACATGACTGTTGTATACACCTTCCCAGATGTATCACACTGTATTTATCTGATATATGTATATTTAGATATAACATATGTGATTCAATAGTAATATCACTAACAAGTACTACACAATTGTAGAAGTCATAGCAGTTGTTCACTACTATTTAGTATGTGTACTGACAGATATACTGGAAAAAATAACAACTGTCTTCACAACTGTGATGGCTTAGTGGTTAACTGCTGTGACCATAGTGTCTAGAGTCCTGGGTTCAAGACCTGCAAAGGCTGTTTACTTTGTTGCTGGACAGGACAAGGGCTATTAGACACAGAGTGGTTAAGGCAGTTTTGAGCAGCTTTAAGCGGGTTTGCATGACGGTAAGCACTGCTAACGTACGGGTAAACAAAAAGGTGCTTACACCATGTAGGCTTTGCTTACCAGTGTGCAAATCTGCTCAGCATTTATATTGCAGCAATGCTGAAACCTGCTAAGCATGGGTCATCCCTGGTAACCAGTGCTCACATTCGGATCTGATAAAATAGCAGGGTAATGACATCTTTAATAAGTGTATTTAATTCCATGTACATAACATGCATCTATGTGCTGTCATTACAGTAGCAAGGGGTGCGAGTCTACTATCTGGGACAACAGCATATATATGGCTTGTACAACACTCTTTTTCATTTGAATGTGTTTCATAAATGGGTAGTATCCCAGGTTATATGCATTCACACTGGCATGTAGTGTATCATTACGTTACTACTGTCGACAGTGCATACTCAAGTAAGAGTAGATTGCAGATTGTAGTCCTGAAACCAAACACCTCTGCATGCAAAGATGGACTCTGAGTCCTCACTATCATGTTCTTGGTATGTGGGCTGTGTGTCATTAAGTATTTGTTACTGGACATTGATCTGACATGTGGATACTAACTGTAGACTACTGTGTATAGGACATGTCACTGAGGGCTGCTGTCATGTAGTAATGGCATACCTATCAGTGTCAGATGTCTATCTGTCAACGCAGTCATCCTACTGATAACCAGTTGGCTAGCTGATGTCTGTCTGTCCTCCGTGCAGATGTGCAGATGTCGGGTCTCCATCCTGGCTGCATACAGGCAATTTATGCTTGAGTGACACTGACATGTCTGCCCAGCTGTGTTATGAATGCCACAGCTCGGAATTCACACCCTGTATGCACCACATGCCATGGATACCTCAACTACACTACCACAGTCAACAGAACATGCTTGGGTACAGGTCTCCAAGACAGGCACTGACTATGTTATATAATACATGCTGCATACATGTCAACTGGAGCACCTCACTAGCCCTCTGCAAGAGACAACCAGATGATTGGATGTTGCATGTAACTCTCACCCTCAGGATCACCCTGTGGTATCTGTTGATAGAAGGCCTGCTGGCACATGGCAGGTGGCATGATACCCTATACTTCCCATCTCTACATGGACAATAGCCGGGTACACACCTATGAATACCTGCACCGATGGACCCCAGTACTGACAAATGTGTACATGTGCATTACTGAGAATAACAGTGTCTGTGTGTTTGTAGAGCTGTAGTTGGTAATACCCCGAGGTCCTTCACACCCACCGCACCCACCCATTACCATAGTTAGATGTGGCTGCTGCTGTACTGGACATTACATGTACCTTGTTACACTCTTCACCCTAAGGGCTACCTGGGGCTTGCACTACCAGCACAACACTGTTGTACAAATGGGTTGATAGGCATGGGATACCCTCTGAGTTCTGGCAAGTGTGTATATTTGTAGGACACAGCATTCTGAGGCCACATTCTCCTATTACAATACGCCTTGCTACACAGTATTAGGGATAGTGATGCTGCTGACCATAGGAAAGCCATGACAATGCATCACCCTATTATCCCTGTGGCTTGTGCATTAGATGTATATCCCTGTAGTAGCACTCTTGGGATAGAGAAGGGGTTGTATTGCAGTCATGGTCAATGTGTGATGGTGGGTATGTCATAGTATTATCATGGGTTTCAGTGCATACAATATCCACTGTGGGGTGTGGGTGCTGGTATACTGTCTTTACACCATGGTACCCCCAGTATATGTACCATGTTCCACTGTATGGGGACCACTGTCACAATCAACCCTACAGGTAACTGATAACACTATCCATCCCAGTTATCAATGTGCTGTGTGCAATGTATTTGTAACAGAATGGACACACTGACAAGGTAGTTAGCACTGATAAGCACAGGTCTCTCAGATGTGTGTATGACTGTTATGCGTTTGTCAATGTGTATATGACAGTATGTCAAACTATGTGTTGTCCATAAACAACCAGTACATCCTCCATTACCATACTGTACAAGACCTGGGGATGTTCTTCACGTAACATGTAACCTGGAACACACCTGATCCTAAAAGCTGCATGATGTGTGCAATTAAGGCCACACACATCAGTAGCACTACATACCCAGGTAGGGGTTTTAGTCCCAGTGTTGCCAAGTAAGAGTGTGTATGTATGTGAAGGAATCTACTTCCATTTACAGAATATACATGTCCCAGGAGGTCATCTGTCTGAGAATTGCCTGGCAAATACTAGCATTTCAAAGGTATCATCCTGTGGAAATACATTCCATTACAACTAGTGGTAGATGTTTCAATGCCCTCTTCCCCACTGTATAGGTATACAGCGATACTGGGGTTGGTATATATAGCTGGGTGTGGCTCTTGTGGACACAGCCATCATTGCAGTTACTGTTGAGTGTATCCCCTTGCTTAGCTGGCAGTAATACTGTACAGTTCATGTTAACAGGCTAAGTAGTTGTCAATCACAGTATCTGGGGTTCTACAACACCTCACACCCTCCAAAGGGTAGGGCTGTGCCACCTACACCAGCACACCTATGTTTACCGAGTTGAGGATTGCACTACATTGGGAAAGGGGACATATACCCTGCCAGTACTATCGTCAATGACATTAAACTAGCAGACTGCTTATTTCCCAATGTGTTGTTGTGGCTATTCCGTCTTGGTAGAATTACATAGGATAAAATGGATTCCTTGCAGAGGTACATACATTCATGTGTACAGTATTCTCTGAATATTGCATCAACACCAAAGCCTCTGTATGTGTTATACACAAACATGTGGTGTGTACCACCCAGTACACTTACCATTGTCCACTGTAGAAAGGCTGCTGACATTAGCCACCATGCACTCACCTGTATACACCCCCAGACCTATTAGCCATGTGGCACATGCAGCAACTGTTATACAGACCTGTGACATGTGTTCACCTGTACCCAGGATATGGCACAGCCAAGGTGTCACTACAGTGCCATACCCCTTGTAGGATACAACAGCAGACCATCATCCTGCTGACACATGGACACCTACAACACAAACGAAATACATTATGGAAACCACAATCACTCAGTGTTAATAATAGCTATAATGCATCATGGCTGGACAGCTACATTTCCTGACATGTAAGCATTAAACTTTACTGTTGACAACATGTTACACAGCATTACATTGGTACACCGTGGTGCAGTCACCCTGTGCATCAGAACCATATTAGCCTGTCCCTACATCGATGTTATGGATGGCAGGGATGTGGCACAGGTATCATCATATGCACAGGGTGTGTTGTTGGTTTGCCAGAGACCTAGCCTGAGCCATACATTTGACACCATGTGTGCATTTGAGGGGGTTTAATTATTAATTGGGCTGTTGTGATGTGGTGTGTGTAGGTATGGGGTTGCCCTAGTTGTGTTGGTAATGTGTGTGTATGCATGTACACGATTCTACCATGTGGCTGCCCTATACAGGGATTTGTTGGACAGCTGCAGACCATACCTGGCAGGGTTTGCAGTTCACCATCTCCAACCACGGACACAAGAACTGTGCCTGCCAGGGGTTCCACAGGCACCACCAGATACAAGCCACAATGTGGTACCCTCCCCTGATGGTGACATATGTTCGCTGGATCCAGGTCCCTCTAGGGACTGGCCAGGGCCACGTACACATGGCCTGCTGTGATGTGGTGTGGACAGCACCTCCCCTGCAGTTTTGGGCTGGTACTGCTACTACAGGAGTGGCTCTGAGTTCAGGCACATCCACATCGACCTCCAGCTGTTGGTGTTGGTGGCCTACGTCCACGTGGGAGTTGCACTAGTCCAACCATATGCTCAAGCACAGACATTCCATGGTCAAGGATTCCCACCATCTCATCCAACCGTGTAACCATGACATCTGCAAAATAGTGGTGGGCACCTGCAAGATCACAAATGTTGTCAATAACAGCTGAATGAGTAGCCCTCTGCAGTCTCAGACCCTGTCTGGTGTACCATTCCATGCATGCCTGCACCTTCATGACGGCCTGAAACATGCATCTGGTGGCACTAGATGTGGCACCTCTATGTCCAGACACACATGCCGTAGATACCACACTGTCCTGTCCCATGCCACCAACCGCCAACTGTCCCTCAGCTATGGCCATTGGTGATGAAGTATGTGCAGGCAATGTGACTGTGTGCGGGGATGGGGTGGATAACAGTAGGATGTCAAACGATGGCACAGCTTCAGCCCCTGACAACCCCGCATGTGCCTGAACACAGTTATCATCATTATTAGTGTCTGTCTGGACACCAACATCAGATTACCTGCAGGAGGGACCCTGACCCACCTCGCCACCTGTGAGGAGAAAACTATAAATGCAGTTTAAGACCTGTGCGTCATTGCTTAACAGTACACACACCCACACACACACACACACACACACACACACACACACACACACACACACACACACACACACACACACACACACACACACACACACAGATTCCACCATACTACTTACCTGTCCATTTGCAAGGGACAGTCCTTCTTTGGGCAGTTGTGTCTTGCAAAAAATTGTAAAAATGGCAAATGTCCTGAGATTTTAGGGCAAAATTATTTCCTATATTGTATGTAATAGTTGCATAAAACAGTTATTCTGTATATGAAACACCTAAATGTTATAAGAAACAGAATAAGCAACTAAAATGCTACAATAATAAACTTTCATTTAAGCAAAAAAGTGAAGTTCTCTCCTTTCTGCTGGCCATGGGTATGTTTCAGCCTGCAAAACCTGATGTGTTTACCAAAAATGTCCCACTTTGGACATTTGAAAAGATGGCAACCCTAGTTTACAGAATGTTCCTAGTTTTTTCTCTTATTTTCCCTATCCTGCATCAGTCTTGAATAATTACAGTCAGTAATACCAATCATTAATGTATCATTCTTCTAATTGCTCAGAAAATTATCACAAAACATATCCTGTTACTCCTTTAACTCTTTAACTTGATTGGAGTCATTTTTTTCAAAGACTCCCTGATGTCATCAAGTGTTCACCCTGGTTTTGTCCAGAAGTCTTGAGCATGGCCCCCATATGTTATGGGCTACTACAGTCAGTCAATAATGTCACGGACTGGAGTTTCATACTTAACTATTGTTCGGTAGATGCAAGATCTGTTGCTCTATTAACTTTTTATGTGGACTACGGTAATATTTGGAAATACTCTCTGGTGTTATCTAGTAATTCCCCAATGCATCTTTAGTGCTGCATACTTGGATATTCTTTAACCTTTCTACTGATTGCAATTAAAAAAATATTCCTGGTGTCTAGTTTTCCCTCCCAAAGCATCTTTCATGCTGCAGACTTTATTATTCTATCAGCTTTCCTGTGATTACATTTCAGAAAAGTATTCCTGGTGTCTAATGTGTCTGTCCATTTCCATCTACTGCACGATTTCTAAGGGAGGTTAAGAGGTATGAACAACCCCACACTCATACATGTGCATACATGGACACACACTCAAACACACGCACCCATGGACACATGCTTTCTCCATACATCATCCCCCCTCCACTCCACCAGATAGCACTTACAGACAAATCCATCCCCCACACACACATATATACACACTTACAGGTGAGGTTGCACAAAGATATTACACACAGACCTCTCATTACCCATCTGTCAACATGCATGACATATGGCATTCAACAGCATGCAGTGCAGCTATAGTCAGTCCCTCTTACCAACATTATACATCTCTGTGATGCATGGGTTGTGTTAGTAGGTGATGCCCCTACCCCTGGAACATACTGCTCCCATGTACACAGTGTTGCTGTGCACCTGTTCGGCCCCCTGGCATGTACTGTGCACGATGCCTCACAGGTGTACACACCATTGCTGAATGTGTATATGTGTGCCAGTTATGTTTGCTCTGCTGCTCACAGCCCCTATGTGTTTGTGTGACACATACCTGGGATGATATGTGGACAAATGTAATTTGTGAATGCCTGATGTCTGATTTACAGATCTCATCATCAGTGGTGCATGCATGGCCAATAAAATACAATTACACTGACAACCTTTAAATCTTACCATGGCTACGGGGAGTGTACACACCCTTATTAATATGGCACCCTCTTCCCTGATATGCCATGGGGCTATATTACTGCCTATGCTAACATTACATGAACCTGATATATGACATATGACCTGTGCAATCAAATGCAGTATCAGACAAATGTGTTAGTTGTGCAGATGCTGATTGAGACGCATGCAATTTGTGGGTGCATAAATGTGCACACCCTTATCATGATGGTTTGTTGCACCAACTGTTATATGTACTACAGCAGTCACTATTCCTGGAAGGGGTATACTAGCACGGGCCATCTGGATTTGCCAGTATTTGGTCACTCTGCCCTACAAATGTCCCCCAACTCTGCATGATTGCAAGGTCAACTCATGTGCCCAGCCCTTGGAGGTCACACAATGCCATCACTATTGCTGTGGAGTCAGGGTTATGTCTGCCACAATTCATGACCTTGACTGTGTGCAGATACAGCCATTCTTAGTGAGCTTTGGATCTCTGCTTCAGTCCA
Source organism: Protopterus annectens (assembly GCF_019279795.1). Taxonomy (NCBI): domain Eukaryota; kingdom Metazoa; phylum Chordata; order Ceratodontiformes; family Protopteridae; genus Protopterus; species Protopterus annectens. Next base: position 157,078,793 of record NC_056732.1, on the reverse strand, counting down.
CTGTTGTGTTTCAGGATGACACCCCCTCCCCATCTGCAGATGCTTGACAACTATGGCCTACACGTGTGTCATTTTGCAGTGTCCCAAACTCTGAATACCTTGTGTACCAGCCTAGTCCCTGCTAATGAATGGCAAACATACAGGTGTACACTGGCACCAGCAAGGTACAGATGGGGATGGTGAGCCTGAGGTGGAGTGAGGTGTTGATTTTGCAGCACATGTATTTTAATTGATATTGTCTGTAGATTTCCAACTTGGTCTTGGCACACCAGTACACATTGCAACTCATGCCTTTGGAGGACTTTTGATGTTATGCATACACTACCTGTAGAGAGCCCTGGCTGATGTTTCCTGTGGAACAAATGTACCATATGATTACCCTAACCCATGGGCCACACTTATGCAGAGTCCAGGCAATTGCCGACATAGGTACTGCACAGCCAGTACTTGCTAGGCATTCCTGCAACTCCCTCGGTGTTATGGCATGTTGCTAGGCAGCCTGCATGACCAGTTTGCGACATGTGTTATCATCTGTCTTGGATGGTCATCTGTTTATTTTCTACATTAATCCTGTCCCATACATTCTTGCCACATACATAACTGTCTGCACTGTTTGCCATGGTATATGCAATGGTGAGGTAAGGCTACATGTCCATCTTCTGGGCACTACCTGTTGGGTATGGGATCTGTTCCAAAGCTTGTAAGATGTGTGCAAGCCATGGCTGCCTTTGTTGCAGGTAAGTGGACACATTTGATGGCCAAATGTCTTGGACAGCAGACCAATTCTTGGTGAGACATTGAGGACCTGTACTTGCTAGAAGGTCCATACTCATGAAGAGTGCATGCTGTCAGTACTTCAAACGCTGCTTCCACAATATGTTATTTTGAGTGTATGCACACATGTGCTTCCAGTGTTTGTGAAGGTATGTATTCCCCATATTTGTTGTCCTAACATAGGATTCCATATTACACATTCAATGCTCATATTAGGACCACATTACAGGTTGTAAGGGTTGTGGAATGCAATATTGTGATATGCCGTTGTGTAGTTCTGTAACAATTGCCATTGTAATTGTGGTATATACACTGTTGTAGCACTGTATAAGAGTGATATTTCAGACATGTCTCTACTGTAGGCATACCTCTCAACCTGGAAACATCAAAAATCTGGACAAGGCCTATGAAAAATAGGTACAAATCTGTACAATGATTAACATCAAATTTGCATACATAATTATGTAATCCCGCCCACTCCAATGGAATTGTGGGATACTAACTTTCAAACACAAACTGAAGAACAGACAACCAAAATATGGCACCAGAGTCCCCCTGCAGCCATTCCAATGTCCCATTACCTGTCTATTTTGCCCCATTTACCATAAACACTAATGTGTGCCTACTGCTTTACTTCTACAATGATTATTTAGACTTTATTTTTACATTTTATAGCACAATGCACAGGCACTAATAGACATCTGCTAAACAAAGCAATACTGGCTCACAATGAAAATAGAATTGACATTAAAACTTCTCGGCCCTTGAAACAGCATTGAAAGACACACCACATCCAAGGAAAATGCATCTGCCCAGTGGTGCATAAAGATTACCTTTGCACTGTTTTTAAATCATTGGCCCCTCTTGCACACAAAACAAGAAACATAGTGGCAGGCTGCCTCTCTCCCTTAGAGATACAGGTGCTAGACCTGGGGTGCATTTCTAAGTTCCATGCACTAGTCCAGGTTTCTCTTGAATAGGGTAAGGGAAAAGCTCTGCTTCACACAGATGTGAAACCTGTTCCAGAAAAGGGGAATTCTCTAAGACATATACCTGACTGCTTTAGAGGGGGTGGGAAACTGGACCAACATGTGGATACTCACATGGACATCAGGAGAACTGCAATCTGCATACAGTTAGAAATCAAACTATAGCTGCATACAGGCTAGAAATCTGACATTAATATTCAATTGCATTTCGCTCTTAAAATTCTCTACATTATAATGAAATACATATCCTGTCAGGCTTGGTTCTGGTACCAAATAAAACATATCATACTGTGAATTTTCCTTAAAAAAAATCTGTAGAAATATTAGTTATTATCCAGAATTGTCAATTGAAACTTTAAAAAAAAATCACAATAAGACAAACATATAAAAGTATAGCTAAGAATATAGCAGAGCTGGACAGAGCAAAGCAGCATGAAAGAGATAAAACAGTACATCATTTAAGTGGTTTATTATGAAAATTATGAATGGCTATTTTTCATTTACTGTACTGAACTAAAAATAACATCGGAAATCATAACACTGACTATTTAACATGTCGAATGGCCGATAAAGAATCAACATGTTCAAAACAGTCCATCTCATGGTAAATACCCTCCAATATTTCCTTTAACTCTATAGATATCCTACACACATTTTGCAGTGGGGCAAGCTCCCCTGTCCCCCAACCCCCCTGCTAATTATATGTTCTATCTCCAAGATCACACTACAGTGAGGAAAAGTATATTTTTCCCAATCCCCACTGTAGTGTGATCCAACTGAAAACAGTGACACTCAAAACTACGAATGCAGCTACATGTCGACGTTTTATAGTCGAAAGGATTTTCAATCACAATTTTCCCCTTTGCACCTTTACCCTCGACCCTCTGACCAATGGTAATGTGAGTTTCAGAAACCACTTTAAGCAAGCATGCACGTGATAACTTCAGTGGATAAACTTGTAAATAGTAGCAAGAACAAATATAGAATGTCTTTTATAAAATCAATCGTAAGAATTAATTTGTAAATGCTCAGCACAAGACATAGAAAAAACTTTTAAAATCAGTCACAATAATTAATTTCTAAGTGGGCTGCACAAGATATACAACAAATATTAAATCATTCATACAGATTCAATTGTGAGTTGTCAATGCAGGACACCAAATGAGGTACCAGAACACATTGAAAATAAACACTCACCAAAAATAACTACTGTAAGCATGCCACTGCTACTATTAACTAACAGTCCAGGTAGAAGGAAGGGAAGCAATAACTTAACACTAAAATTGACACAGTACTTGTTGTCACTCGATTATTGGGCTTTGCGGTAAGGGGTGCAAGAGCATACAGTCATACATATATGTGGAATGGAGCACACAAAGCCGTCGCTGTTACATACTCCTTACCAGTTCTTCAGCCAGCCAGGATATCGGTCCCACTGCTCCCGCTCACAGCATACGCATTCGCCAGCCATTGCTGTAACTATTACCGAATCCATAACTGTTCCTGCTTACAGCATTTGAGCACTAGGCAGAAATGAGCTCAATTCTGGATCTGAGCTCAATTCCGATAGGCTGGCAGCACAGACGGTGCGGACGTCATTGCGCACTCGATGACGTCAGCAGAAACAGTGCGAAAAATGTAAACAACGTGGACAAATCGGGAATGAAGGGGTGCCACTCGGGAATCATGGCACCCCTTCATTTGGACCCCAAAACTTGGTTAAACCCGAGTAATTCGGGACAGTTGGGAGGTATGACTGTAGGCCATTTGTCCCACCATTATGTTCATCTCTGTGCACACATCGTGCAATGACAGGTTGTTAGTTATATTGCAGGACTCTTACATACCCTTCAGATACACCACCATGGTGACCAATGTGATGCAGTGCAGTTAACAACAACAGTAAGTGAACATGTACAGCATGCATTATGGGTAGGTGTGTTAAATGGGTGCATGGAATATACCATGGCCATAACATGGCTGGTGTATTGGCAAACCTGAACAAACACCATACTCACTAGCTACAGGCTGCTGCCCCAGAGGTATACCAGAGGGACCTACATAGGTGTGTGAGAGATGTGATGTCAGTAGCCACACCTGTGGCATTGGTACAGGGTGGGAGCAGCATTACAGTACATCAGCGGTACACTACAGATTATGCACATCTGTTTATTACTACAATGCAACAGACTATATATATATATATATATATATATATATATATATATATATATATATATATATATATATATATATATATATATATATATATATATATATATATATATATATATATATTTCATCTCACATATGCATGATTAAACTCTACAGATGCAGATGGATATGCAACAGTGGTCTACTGATGTGCCCTGTGGCCTTACCTGCACATTGCTCATCCATTGTGTGGGTAGCACCCACCTCCAAAATGCCCTCCGCCGGGTCTTGTGTTTGCAGGTGCCCCGAGGCTGGCAAGGAGCCCCTCAGCATGTATCAGAGGGGCTGGATGGCATGACCCCCCCGTGGCAATCTGGTCACTCCTAACTGCAGCAGCACTCCTACGGGCATGGCGGAGTAGATCAGTGCACCGATGTCAGATCTGCACATAACTGGTTATGCAGGCCGACACTGTTTACCCTGTGGACAAGATTGTCCCACAGGATGATCCTCTCCTGCAGATCATGGGCTGTACGTCCAAACAGGGTGTGGTAGTGCTGCACCAGGTATGTAATGATGATGTCATTCTCCTGAGGTGTGTAGATTGGTAGCTTCTCCCGAGACATGGTGCCTGAAAAACATAAAGAGGAAAACAGGTATGAGGACTTCATACTGCAAGGATATAATAGTTGTTAATACATATCTCTGTCTCCCCCCACCATATCTGCAATAACAATCTGATCACACAACTCAACAGGTATGTTTACAGCAAACCTACTGTTGGGACATATATCATATTGTACAACAATTTGTGCACTGTGTTTGTAGTCATGTTCTTGCAAACAATGTCACCTGCATGCCATTGTAAGGGCCACTATGGTCCCATATATGCATGTGTTCTGCTTGCTATGTGACTGCTGCAAATCTGTTTTTTGTGTTAATTATATTTATGCATGCTGTTGGACATAATCCTGGAATGTGTGGACTATTACTACCCACAAATATTCTATAACTGTGACACAATAGCATGTTTGGGAAGACAGTTGCTAGTAGAACCACCTCTCCCACTTCATCTGGCCATGTTACCAGGCCACATCACATCTGGGACTCACCCTGGGACCTCATCATTTACTGGTCCTGCACTACCTTCAGATGGAACCACCTCAGGGGATGGTGCTCACCCCCCGCCCGGAAACACACACAGAACACAGACAGGATCCTGTCACCCGAAGTCAGGTCCAGGGTCTGGTGCATAGGGAGCTTCACAGAGACTTGGGGCATGTGCTACACCACCTTGAGGCCCT
>NC_056732.1:157031072-157066072 GCF_019279795.1 Protopterus annectens | reverse complement strand
TACAGGGATTCCAAGACAGTTTTATTATGTAGCATAGTGTGGGTGACAGTGATGAGTAATACATTATTATTCAGAGAAACTGCAACACTAACAATGCCATAGTAAACAGTAACAGTCCAGGATTTCAATCTTTTATTTACAGGCACAGTTTTCTTATCTGACAGACCTGTGGAGGGAATGTTTGTTAACACTACCTGAATGTTGCCACACATATTACCAGATTCCACGTTATTATTATGCACATAAGTCTCACTCTGTTACTGCACACACTCTGGTCATAGCTTCACAACATGAGGATAGAGATGGGACATAATTTGCATATTACTCTCATAACATTTTGGTGAGTTGCTAGAGTGACAGGTTTGTTCTTATACATATATTTCTGACAGTTATGATGTCTGTCAATCAGTTGTATGTCATTATCTGCTACCTAAACATCTGGGATCATCCTACTGATTTGCCAGGGGGACAGGGTGGCAGGCAGAAAAATTAAGCAAATTATCTGAACTTTCTGACAAAATCTGTACAGTTGAGGGGTATGGCTATGCATACCGCTTACTACAACTCCCAGAATTCGAACCATGGCTGTGTGTGCTAACAATACAACAGCTGAGTGTGCTATTTGGATTTTGTTGCGTATGTGTTCACTGTTTTTTTGTCTAAGTCTCCCTCAGTTGTACAATATGACCTTATGATTACAACAGTTGTATACAGACATTCCTACACAATTTATTTATGTAGCACAGTGTGGGTAACAGTGCTTAATACAACAGTACTTTTAAGAGAATGCAACACTACATTACCATATGATACCAGAGTAAACACAAGCAGTCCAGGAGTTAGACCTTTATTGCCAGGTTGTTACCCTTTTATTTACATACAACCTACATGAGACTATTCCTGCCATATTGTCTGGTTTATTCAGTACATGCCATACACAATACAGGTTTTATACCGGCAATTAACTTTCTACTACTTTTAGATTTATTTCTTATGACAGTACATGCAATATTATTACTAACCTGCCTCACAACACAGCCTTTGTAGCCTACATGCATGGGTTTCCTGATTCACAGCCCACTCTGCTGCAGCTGTCAGGGACATAAGAGGAATATTTAGCCATACCTATCCATAATATACATGAGCTGGCAATTATTAAACAGTTAGTAGAATAAGTACTTAAACACTGCTGGGACATCACCCTGCCTAGCTTCTTGGATCCACTGATCCAAGAGCTCCCTCTTCCTCCATTTCAGATCAGCATAGTGATGCCTGACCTGCTTACCAGTTCGAGGGATGCCAGTGGCACTGGTGAGGTCACGGGCGAGATGGTCCCAGGCTTCCGCTTTATGTTGGGAACCCTGGTACTGGTCCTGCAGCAGTCACTCTTCATTGTCTTTTACCAGAAGTCCTGCCATGACTTTAGACAACTGGATATCCCAGCGCTGCACTTGGAAGAGCGTTTCTTCCCCAACACTGGCCATTCTGCCTACAGGAGGAAGCTGCAACCAGTTATGAGATGTATTCCCACCTGCGCGGTTTAAATAGGGCCAATTTCCCACACTTTGCTGTGATTGGACGGTTTTAAAAATGCTACACTATGGGAAAACCTGCCTACCTAAGGTTGGCATTACTTAAAGGAGCATACCAATGGGCAAATCTATTTAGCTGGGCTACACATTGCTTACACCTGGTCACCAGAGGTGTGCAATGCTTAGTGTTGCTTATATTTAAATTTGCACACTGTTTACTGTTTGGCATTGATTTATCATTCATTACATGTTGTATATTTGTTTAATATCCCTGATTCATGTGTACATACATTGTATGGGGTACTTGTGTTTATTGGGGGATTTCACCAATTTATTACAATGACACCTCAACATCTGGACTTAATGCAGTACTCCAGTTCACAAATATATGTTATTTAGTAGGTTATGCAACAAACAAATTGTTTATAAATTCCTTTCACATGTAAATTGTGATTTTGCTATAATGAGGATCTGTTTGGGTATACCCCAGTTTTATGTGCAGCTGTGATGGCTCAGTGGTTAACTGCTGTGACTATAGTGTATAGGGTCCTGTGTTCAAGAGCTGTAATGGCTGTTTATTTTCTTCCTGGGAAGAATAAGGGCTGTTGGATACAGAGTGATTAAGGCACGGGTAAGCAGTTGTAAGCAGATTTGTGCAGGTTTGTGCAACGGTAAGCAATGCTAACTTCCGGTTAAATATTCTTGCATTCAGTTAGCCTCTAAATTGCTTAAACTGTGTAGGCATTGCTTACCCCCATGCAAACAGGATTAAACCTGCATACTACTGCTTAAAAGTGCTTACTCCCACTTACCCCCGCACTAATTTAGAAAGAAAAGAACCATGGGTCTTGGGAAAGTGGTAGATTTGGACACTATACATTTTTTACACTATTTGCTGTATGGCATTGATTTATCATTCATTATACATTATAACTTTGTTTAGTATCCCTGATTCATGTGTACGTATACTGGGTGGGTCACTTATGTTTATCTGTGGATTTTTCCACATTATTACAATAACATCTCACATCTGCACTTAATGCAGTACTCCAGTTCACAAATATGTGTTATTTAGTAAGTTATACAGCAAAAAAAATGTTCATGCATTCCTTTCACATGGAAAACGGAATTTATTACAGTGAGGATCGAACCGGGAATGACTGCTCACAAAGTAAAAGCTCTAATCACTACACTATTGCAGTACTGCTCCTACTGAATGTATCTTGCTATTTGCCTTCTTGTGCCATTTCAGCTAGAGTGTCAGTAGCTAAGCAATGGGCAAACCCGCGCAGCTACAGTTAAATTTAATCGGTTTAATAAAAAAAAAATCTCTAGTGTTATTTTCTCTAAGAAAGGACAGGTTTCACTTTTTGCTGTGGATTTCTGCATGCATCTGCACATTTGACAGAAATCCTAGTGTGTTTGTTGTGATTGTTGTCATAGCTCTCTACCAATCAGGGACAGAGCTCAACAGACTCAGGGACAACTCCAGAATAAATTGGGGATGATCAGGGACACTTTTCAAATATTAGTTCTATTAACGTGAGATATTACCAGAATTAGAGAATCAAAATGTGAATTAATATACATTTCTTGATGTGAAATAACTACTCAGTTCTTCATTACTGTCATATTCATTTATTAAGTATAATTCACCACCTTTTGTTCAACAGGCAAAATTTTTAACAGGGATTCAGAGGGACAAAGCTGAACTTTGAGTCAACATCAGGGACGTCCCTGAAAATCAGGGACAGTTCAGAGGTCTGAGTTATACTATGAGCGTTCTCGCTCATTTTGATTGCTGACCAGCAATTCTTAGGTGCAGGGGCATGTATATTGTGAGACCTCTGGTCTCAGACACACCCCCTGCACTTGTCAATGCTCAGTGCCCATTTAGGAGCAGAGACAGCGTGCCTTGATAACTATGCACAGTGTGCTGCCATGCTGCTCTTAAATGGTTGTTTCTGTGGAGGAATAAGCTATTCCTGCATGAAAGTTTACTGAATCCCAGGGTGTGTTCATATATGTTTCCGCAAACTACATTTAGTTTTCCCTATATAAAAATCATTTTACTTCTTGCAAATTGCAATATATACTATCCCCTTGGTAGCACAATTTGCATAATGTTTAATGACTAGAGCTGGAAAATGCACAATAACCAATAAATCTCCTTCTTAAATACATCCACATTGGGAACATATACTATACTTTTAGTAACCATATCTTTTATTCCTAACTGTCGAAGCAAATTTGGAGTCCTCCAACATTTTTTTGATATTTATCCTTTTCCTAAGAATCACCTTTGCAGTACTCCCGACAATCTTACTAAAGTCAGTGGAAAGGGTATAAATATCCCAGTTGTTTTAATAATGTCCAAATAGAGTTACAATCAATACTATAAGTAAAACATGAAGCCCTGTCAGAGGCTAGAGTGTTCTAACTATGAAATTCTATTAATATGCGGTATGCCTCCATTCCCAAACAATGACAAATACATCCCTGAGTTGCTCTTCTGAACTACTTCAACAGCAATTTCTATCACTCTGGGGTAGAGAACCCCACATTGCAGTAGTTCCTGACATTATTAACAACAGTTGGATAGTTTTACCCTTACCAGTGACTTTAATAAGATTGTGATGAGTACTATGAAAGTGATTTTTAGGAAAGGGATAAATATTAAAAAAATGTTGACGGGTCCCAAACTTACTTCAACAATTAGGAATAAAAGTTATGGTTGGAAAAAGTATAATATGTGTCCCCAATGTGGATACATTTTAAAAGGAGGCTTATTGGTTATTGTATATTTTCCAGCTCTGGTTATTAAATGTTATATCAATTGTGCTTCCAAGGGCCTAGTATTTATTGCAATTTGCAATGACAGTATTTGTTTTTATATAGGGAAAAACTAAACATAGTTTGCTGAAACAAATATATGACTACAGTTTTGATATTTTGAAGAAGAAAACTAACAATGTTGTTACTTGGCTCTTTTTAACATTTTCTAATCATTCTTTTTTGTTTTCTGTTTTGGAACAGATAAGGATTGACCCAGGAGATGGTCCTTGGAAGGAGTTTTTAGAGGTTAGGAAACTTTGGTGGCATGTAAGGTTTAATGCTGATTCTCCATCAGGTTTAAATGACACTTTCCCTGGCATGTTGTTGAAATTAAGGCATTTAAAAATATGACATTTATCATTTTATTTTTATTTGATTTTTATGTTGGATTTAAAATATTTTATATACTAACTTATTGTGAATGTCTCAAATGAAATGACTGAAATTGTGACATATGACTAAAGTGGAGCTATGTAATTAGTTTCTTCTAGAGTTGTTTTAGTTCTGAGGAAGTCCTTGATTTAAAAGGGAGAAAAGAGTTAAACTATTGTTTTTATTGTTCTTATGCTCTAATAAAGTGATTGCTTTAAGCCACCTGATTTCTTGGATATCTTTTTCAGATTTGGGGTTTGATGTAGATGTCTTGGTCTGCTTTGTTTTGTTGATTGCTGGATTTTGGCCTTTTCTAGGCCTATGGTACTGGGATGTTTGTCTTCAGCTATCAACAACACAAGACTGGGATTATCTACCATGGTGAATACTCTAAACCAATTGGTGACACAGGTTTCTTTATTTATTTTGCATATACTATTGACTATAGTTGGCATTCCATCCGCTGTGGTAGAACATTGGATTGGTGGGTTTCCTGGAGAAGAGTTTCCATCAATGTCCACAGGATGTGGCATTTCCATCACTCCAGGGCAGAGACCCAGTATTGTGGTGGTTCCCAAGATGGTGGTCCTGTTTCAAAAATTTTTATTGAGCAGCCTTCAGCAGAGGACGTACAAACTGGTGGAATTAATGCTTGGCTGCATAGACAAATGTTGTTGTGTCTTTCGTCTTTTACCAGTTAGGGGTCGCCACAGCAGAACTCCGGTCCGCTAATGATTTGCAGTAGATTTTTACATGCCGAGTTGCCAGCCCTGATGCACAACCTTCAACAAAGGTACGCCCATTCATGCATGTCTCCACACAGAAGACGCTTTAGCTAAGAATCGAACAGGACAACGTCTTACCGTGAGGCGACAATGCTACCGCAGCACCACCACCGCAGTTAAACAAATGAATTTCAGAAATGTCACAGAGGTCCACAGAGGTTCATTTGACTGGCAATTGCGGTCCTTTGAAATGAGGCTTTAACAATATTGTAAGTTACAGGCAGAAAACATATACTTTAATGAATGTATAAAAAGTTCAATAGTCCTAAAAGGATTGAGTTACTGGAAATTTCCTATGGGGCTGGAGCCTACTTCTGACATTCACAAGGAACTGACAGCACGTTTTGACTGAAAAGGTTGTGAATTAATACAAGTGTTGGTTCAAGCTAATGTGAAGTTAATGGACCAATTAATTCATGAAATTACTTCCTTGGACAATTCTATAACACAGTCCTTTCATTTTCTACATTTGAGAATAGATACTATAACATTTTTGATAAAGTTGATGTGATGGTTAATAAGACTAAGGTTAGAAAGGAGAAAAAATTGATTAGGGACTGGGAAAATTATTTCAACAATTTAGCTTATTCTATGCCTGTTTCTAATGTTAATTTTTACAATGTTCATAATAGTAGTATTGACAGTAATGCTATTCATAAGAATATTATGAGGAAGGGGTAGTGACTCATTCATTGGCCCCTTTGGATTTTTCACTTCCCCAGAGATCCAAGAGGTTGAAGAACTGGTCTCAGTCGAATTGACTGGTACCCATATTTACACAACCAGAATTACAAACACAAGTAGGTGAGGGGGAGGGGGTGTTACAGGAACAAGCAGTACAGTCCTTAGTTAAAATTATACAGAATGGATATGCTGATTTCAGTATTTATAACTTTAGCAGTTTGTTTTTGGATAAGGAACATGTCCACATTTTAGAAAAGGGGTTACATTAGTGCCAGTAAAGCATTCAATATTACCAGATGTTTTGATTGATGTAAAACTATATACTAGATGTCTTAATCATGCATGGTGGTTTCATAAAACCCCTAGCCCTAGTCATTTTAATAATTATAATATGTGGCAAGTTCCTACGAAACAGTGTATTTAATCCTCTACTACACCCCACCATTCAATTATTTGAAAATAAGTGTGCCAAAGATATTAAAGGGTTGCTTAGTAAATGCCAGAATAAGCGGAGCTCTAATTTATTATCTTGATAAGCTCATTTATTATTCATTCTTAGTAACAAGGACATATGGGTTATGAAACCTTAACAAGGGGTGGGTTGGTAGTATTGGACTATACTAATTAGGTTTTATGTATGAGTAGTGTTTCAGGAGACACACAGTATTGTTTCAAGAAATGAATTGAATATTGCATATGATAGAGTTGATTCTTTTTTGCATGGCATGCTTACACAGGGGAAAAATTATGACTACATTTACAACTACTGTCTCAGCAAGAAACCTTATATTCCCCAGTATATTTGACATCTCCAAGTTGCACAAAAAAATTGGCTAACTCTCTATTAAGACTGATTGTGGATGCTGCTGGTTCAAAAACATCTTCTATTGCTAAACAACTGGGTCATCCACAGAGGTTCCTCACTAAAAGAATACAGGGCATAAGTAACATGTCCTATGCAAATCACCTCAAGGTTCTATCCCTGTAGTCTGTCTCCTGTAGGCTTTTGAGGGGAGATCTATGCCTGGCATACAGAACATTGTCAGACCCCACTCTGATGGACCTCTGCATATCCACAAAACAAACAGCACCAGAATTACCTGTTCTGAAAACTTAAACCTTGCCTTGCATCCTGGGATATTGTCTGGGCCTATTGATGCAGTGTACTTCATCTTAGAGAGAGCATTAAGGACCTGTTCCCTAGTGATGGAGTAGGAGTTATATTTGATGATGTTTCCTGAGGGAAAGTTGAAGGGGAGCGAGGAGTAAAGCTGAAGCTGAATTTATCAGCCAGGAGGTTTGCTATATCTTCTAGCTCAGTATAGGTGGCTCAATTTACAATGAGCTCTACACACAATTGTGTTTTCCCGTTGAAGTTGTGGACATAGCTAAAGAATACTTTGTGGTTGTCCTTGGCCTGCGAGGCCAAACTTACCTCAAATTTGGCTTTGGTAGACTTTATTTGTCCTCTGAGTTGTTTGTTTAGTTTGATAAGAGTGCTTTTATGTTTCTGGGTTCTGCACCTCCTAATTTTTGCCATGAATTTCTTCCTCCTGTTATACATCAGACTGATTTTGTGATTCCACTAGGGTGGTTTGTTTTTTTGAGTTAGTTCTGTATTTCTTCCATATGGGTACAACTGCCTCTATGCAGCTATTAACATGAAAATAAGGCACTGGAAGGTTCACTAGATAAAACCATAAACTTTATTAGGTACAAACTATTAGAACACAACAAAATAAACGCCTTAACTGAATCACCACATTTTCGTCAGTATAACTTCATTAGATGAGTATGCCAACTTCTATCACCATTTTTATATAGTCTTTGATTAATCAATTAACAAAAATCCCAAGTTTAAAGCCACAGTACAACATTGTTATGTGTATGAGAATAAAATGCAATGGATGAAAAAACCTTTTTAAAAACATTTAGAAAACTTAATGATAAGTGCATAATGAAAAAAACTGAACTTAACTTTGAGTACAATAAAACTGTAAGGTGCTCATAATATATATATATATATATATATATATATATATATATATATATATAAATATAAAATGCATAATGTTAAATATTACTCATAAAACTGAATGTCTTAAAAGTGAATATACAGTTACATAAAATATTGTGTAAAACAGCACCCTCTGTTGGATAAAACCATTAAAAGTATAAAGGTATGTTTGAATAAAACTACACCCATCATTTTCAAAGTTTAGCTGCCTTCAACTTTAAAATAGGCTTCAATGAAACCATGTCATTTAAACCAGGGTGTTTGTTAGCTTCCAGCACAAACTGCCAGTGCAACTCCCTGTATTCTAGACATGTCTCCCAAGGGCTACCTCTAGGGTCAGTAGGCAGCATCCCAATTACAAAAAAATAAAAATCTGCTCCTATACAATTCAAAGTGTGTTTATATAAAGCATTGTTTGTATTTTGCTTGTATTCATCTTTCTTATGCCGTTTCTGTGCTCATACATTCTCAGTTTTAGTTTTCTTTCAGTTTTGCCTATATAAAATGCATCACATTTGCCACACAAAGCTAAGTAAATGATACCCTGTGTGTTGCAACTGGCAAAACCTATAGTCTTAATGAAACTATTTCTAACCTTCAGATAGTATGTGTCACCAGTTTTGACATGAGGACATTGAGCACAGCTGCCACATTTAAATGTACCCCACTTACCAGAATTGCAGTTATCAACCTTAGATGCACCATTTTCCAAAATAGTCTTGATGTTATGGCCCTTTCTGTAAATACATTTAAATGGTTTGTCAAAACTGTACTGAAACTGCAGTACATTTTTGACAAACCACAGGAGAATAATGACTACAACTGAGACATATAGCATCTATGAGGGATGACATTAGCAGTGTATTGCCAAAGAGATGTGTCTGGTAACAGTAGTTCTACAGTCAATCAGGGCTTGTAAAATGGGCTACTACATATGTGTGTAAAACAATCATGACTCCATTGGCAGACACACATGTGGAAGTTAATCACTGCTGTAGTCAAACATCCTACCTATCTATTTGCAAATTATGGAGAATAGTGTCAGGCATGCAGGTACCACAGGAGATGTCTGACATTTAAATAGCTGCAGTTCACTTGCAAAACAATGACCTCATCATTGTGTCAAAACAGGTGTGTAGACAGGCAATATAATGTAATGATGTGCTCTTACTGATGCCACACACAATACATGCCAGTTGAATAATAGAAATGTTCTCTACCCTCCCCACTTAACAACTGTTTGCATCACTTCCCTTCTGAAAACATTTCCTGGCTATCATTCAACCTGCGATGCTGTATTGTAAGCATTAATCTATAAATTAGTGGACACAGTATTATATAAAGAAGCAAAGTTTCCATTACATAATGCATATAAAGTTGTACCATTACATTACAAACAGTATGCATAACTACCCCCTTGTGTACCAAAGAAGATGTGGATGTGAATGGTGGACCTAGGGGATGGTGTAGTCATGTTAGAGTTTAAAAGAATACCTCCAGAGTATAGTTTGAAGGAGCACATGTTCACCTAATTGTAAACAACATCACAAACACACACACACACACACACACACACACACACACACACACACACACACACACACACACACACACACACACACACACACACACGCCTGCCATGTTTGGTATTGAACCTCCTAACTATCTAGTTGCACAATCTAGAGAACACTGTATTATACACAAGCACCAAAAGAGAAGTTTAATTTTCAGTGGCGAGATTGTACTTTTGTCAAGATGACCTCATCAGAGTGTTTCATGCAGGACGTTCCATAAAAGTCAGCTGTATGCACATTTAAATGCATTCTGTCCATAGGAAATGGAGACAGCAACAAGCATCTCTCACACACACACACACACACACACACACACACACACACACACACACACACACACACACACACACATGCACGTACACATTTTCCAAAAGAGGTATCAAACCTTCTACCTATCTAATTTGCATAATCTAAAGAGCACTGCATTACTCACAAACACCACTTGAGAAGTCTGACTTTCAGGGGAGAGGTTGCACTTTTGTCAGGATGACCTCAAAAGTGTTTCATGCAGGATGTTTCTGTAAAAGTTGTTATAAGTGAGCTGTGTGCACATTTAAATGCCTCCTCTCAAGGGAAAAGGGAGACAGCAATAAGCATTACACACAAACATGTCAGTTTTCCATGACAGGTATCAAACCTCCTACCTATCTAGTTCACACAATTTAGAATGCACTGTATTACTCGCAAGCTCCATAGAAGAAGTGAAGCTGTCAGGAGAGAGACTGCACTTTTCCCAGGGTGACATTATTGTTGGGTTTCATGCAGGCTGTTTCTGTAAAAGTTATTATAAGGGAGCTGCATACATACTCTCCAGGGAAAACAGAGACAATAGCAAGCATTATACCTACATTCAGGTTTTGGATGACAATATATAGAGCAGTGTATTACTCACAGTTGCCACATGAGAAGTCTGACTCATGGGAGAGATTGCTTTTATGCAGGATGTTTCCATAAAAGTTGTTATAAGGAGCTGTGTACACATTTAAATGCATCCTCTCTAGGGGAAAATGGAGTCAGCAACAAGTATTATGCACACACACACGCGCGCTCACACACACACACACACACACACACACACACACACACACACACACACACACACACACACACACACAAGTTTTCCACGATACGTATTGCACCTTCTATCTGTCTAGTTTATACAATCTGTGGTGTACTATAATACTCACAGGCATCACAAGAGAAGGCTGACTCTTCAGGGAGAGATGCAATTTTGTCAGGATGACCTAATCAGTGTGTGCGTCAGAGGTACCATTATTGTAAAAACAGGGTTAGGGATGGGGAGCTATGAGAACAGTTAAATGTGTTATTGTCAGGAGAAGTGGATAAACCCCACAAGTGATGCACATTTTCTGACACACACACACACACACCCACACACACACACACACACACACACACACACACACACACACACGCGCGCACACACACACACACACACACACACACACACACACACACACACACACACACACACACACACACACACACACACACACACACGTCTTCCATGTTGGGCATCAAACCTCTTACCTGTCCTAGAGGTTACTGTATTAGTAACTAGCACCACAGAAAAAGGTTGATTCTTAGGGAAGAGATTGCACTTTTGTCAGGATGACCTAATCAGAGTGTTTCAGAGAGGATGGCATTATAAAACTAGGAATAAGGGAGCTGTGAAAACAGTTAAATATATTATTCTCAGGGGTAGTTGGTACACCACCAAGTGATATACATATTCTCACACACACACACTTAGAAATCTTTCATGCTGGGTATTGACCCACCTACTGATCTGGGTTACACAATAAAGAGAACAAGCTACTAGTTGCAAGTGCCATAGGAGAGGACAGTGAAACTACAAACTGCAGTTTTTCAGATGATGATGTGTTTCAGAGAGGATATTACTGTAAAAATAGGGATAAGGGAGCTGTGAGAACAGTTAAATGCATTATTCCCAGGGGAAGTGGATATACCAGAAAATGATACACACATTCTCACACACAGAGCAACACATACACACACACACACACACACACACACACACACACACACACACACACACACACACACACACACACACACACACACACACACACACACATGCGCGCACGCATACACACACACACACACACACACACACACACATCATTCATGCTGGATATTGAACCTCCTACCTATCTGGAGGACAATCTACTAGTTGCAAGCATGACATGAGAAGTTCAAGTCTTAGGGGATAGATTGCACTTTTGTCAATATGACCTCATCAGTATGTTGCCGAGATGATATTACTGTAAAAATATGGATAAGGGAGCTGTGAGAGCAGTTAAATGCATTATTATCAGGGGAAATGGACACACCACCAAGTGTTGCACATATTGTCTCACACACACAAAGACACACATATACGGAAGTCTTTCATGTTCTGTACTGAACCTCCTGTCTATCCAAGTTGCATAGTCTGAAGAGCAGTCTACTAGTCACAATCACTACAGGAGAAGGCAGACAATGTTTTTGTGAAATTTGATATTGGAATATTTTTACAAGTCAATGCTTTGAAGAGATGGTACTGTGCACCCCAGGTCATGCAACAAATGCATATGTGTGCAGAGGACAATGTAACATCATTATGATTGTCACATGTAATTGCATACTTTTATAATGCAATGTACATACATTCCTCACTGTACATTGTGCTACTGTATGGGACACTAACATGTTTCACATAATGGGATGACGTTCACATTGACTGCTGCACACCACTGGATTATCACTAAAACATTGCAGTGACAATATGTTGGGATGATTGCATACTTCTGCTGTCTCATACTTGAATTATGTGCATTTTCAAGAGAAGCATGCAAGTCATACTTAGGGCAGTGTACTACAGAATGACAGTGTTGGATTTGGTGAGAATAGATTAACCAAGCTGGTACAGCAGACATGTTACTTTACATGAATGAATTAGGTGAGTCAGTTCTAATCAAAAATCATGATAATCTTTGGGCAAAGTAATACAGACATGCAAATGTGCAACAGAAAACTATAATTCTTTGATCTCCCCTTTTTTCTCGAACTCTTTGAGTGCAGTGCTACTACACTGGTTGGCACTGCTGATGGCAAAGTGTTAGCACATGCGTAATCATATCTTGAAGTGTTGAACTTACAGTAATAGTAAGCTGTACTTTATGCTGCTCTGTGCCACATTCTGCACAAAGATCTTTATAAGACAACCTTCACAATAGGTACCAGGCAGATGGCTGTAGAGGCAGGATGATGATGATGTATGAAGTTAAGGTTCAATCAACATTTACAGACACAGTAGTCAGACAAAAATCTTGCAACATGTTGTCATCTATATATATATGTATTCAAAGATTTTCAGCATGCCAAGAAAATTTTATACCCGAGTATTATCATAGTACAACAATTAGAAATTCATATTTGTGAAAGTTAATATTTGACTCAAAGGTGAATGTATATAATCATCTTTATTACCTTACTGACCACTGCAATCAGTACACCCAACTCTTCATCTTGTTTAAAATTACAGTAAACTGAATAAACATTGCTTAACGCAAAGGCACAAAGGGAGTAATTTAGATGAAGCCAGTCAAATCCAAACATATTGCCATAAGCTTTGTACTTCCATTTAGCCGTAGTTACAGTTGTTGCCCAGTACCAGATATTGTGCAAATGAATAGGTGGAAGAATAATGATACAGAACTGCTATGATTCATTATCAGGGCAATATGGAGGCAGAGATAAAATAAATTATGAATGAAGAAGGATAATGGTGGCTCAGAACAATATGTAGCCAACAGGTACACTTAAATTACCAAACTAAAACCTGGCATTACCACTGAGATAATGGCTGGAATAGAACCCTTGAAGTTATTAAAATATATATGTCTGCATATTTGAGTATTAGCTAATCATGCCACAAAGGAATTATTACTTCATGGCATTAAAATAACACTATTGGAACACACTGAAAAATTATTGAGGAAGGAGGGGTGAACACAGAAAGCTAGAGATGGATACAGAGAGGAATAGCAAAAAAAATCTGTAGGATACATAAGCATCTGTATGCTGTTTTAGTGCTAATTTTGAAATCTTCATTAATCTGTCATGTACTGTACAATCAACTATTACTATAAGTACAGATAAGCTTACCAGGTTAACGTTGACTTGCTAAGTCTACTTGCTGGGTCTGCAATGTTTTTGAAACTGATTTATTGCTGTATTATTACAATGTTATGTGATGGAAATGTGTTATATAGAGAGAAATACAGATGTCTGTACATAAATATATGATATGATTATGAACTGTCATAAAGTAATAAACTGACACAGAAATGTAATAGAAACCAAGATACTATGCCAAAGCATCAGGCTACAAACAGGCTAATTGCCACAAACATACCACATAGGAGCTCCTTTCTTAATACATTTAGCAGTCTAATAAATGTTATATTAACTGTTCCACAGTACTGCCTTTACTATGACTTTACTTTGTATTTTCATAGCACAGTAGATTTAAGAACATTTGCATGTTAGTAACTGAACCACTGCAGATTAGACTGAAATCTTCAACTTTTGCAATAAGAAGTTAAATGGCATTCACTGTCACTCAGCATTGCTATGCTATACCAATCTCTGCACAAATGCTAATGACATAAAGTGAAGGCTTTTTCATTGGTATTTTTGGCCACATGTGTGCTGTGTGTGAATCTATTTTTGACCAGACTTAATGTGTGAAATAGGGGTTTATAGAACTGTGGTGAAAATGGGGTTGGCAAGCAGAGGGTAGTACACAGGAAAAAATATAGGAATTTGCAGGAGGGTTGTGGGACAGCACCATACCTAGCCACATCTTTACAAAATCGCTGTACAATTGTACACACAATTTTATGAATTTGCAGAGTCACTACATCATCACACCAGTAATGGATGACAAAAATGGAATAATGATAAATGGTCAATTGAACCTATTCAGTTGGGTCAGGATGACTCACAGGCAAAGTGGAGAGTTAAGTATAGGGAGAAGTTTTTTTGTGGGATAGGTTATCAGTTTTTTGTGAGAGAGTGAGGGATTTTGGGAAAGGTGCTTAGGAATGAGATGGCCATGTAGTTAAGTTAGGTTAGGAAGTATCCTAGACATGCAGGACATACAAGACTGATAGGGATGATGATGGAGACAAAAGGTAGGGAAACATCATGATTGGGAATGGGTGGGGACATTGGAGACACATGCAGGTGCAGCATGAGAGCAGTGAGAGTCTAGTCCTAACCTTCAGAACTGTCAACACTGTTTACTGCAGCAGCTGCCTGACTCAGTGCTGCACATGGAATCATCTTTGCAATGCAATGCAGGACCCTTTCAGCCCTGATAATATGTGCAACAAGACCCCTCTCCTTTATGTCCTCCACCAGCCCTGTCAGCTACTGCAAGGTGATAAAATTGTCACCTCCACTACTACTGCTCCCAGAGGGTACCACTGTACCAGCAGGTAGGGCAGTGCTACCTGATGTACTTGGAGCAGGTAGGGCAGAGATTGTAGAGGCAACACAGACAGGTTGTGACCCTGAAGTGCTAGGTGTCTGTGCTGCCATCTATGGAGTTATATCAGGCTGAGCCACAGTGGTCGGTGTATTTCTCTGTGCTGCTGATTAGTTTTCATCAGCAAGTTATGGAAACAGCATATTGTTAATAAATTCCCTACAGGATATAACAGAGACAAGGTTGTGGGAGATGAAAAAAATAGATAACTAGATACATGGCATGTTACAGTACTGCATACTTTGAACAAACTTTTTTGGCAATACATGAACAATTGTAAGTTACTATTGCAGACCTTTACATCTATATATGATGGAAAGGTATGTATGCGTTATTAAATGTTCCAATATAAGAAACAGCTGCCTTTATTTTTCTATAACAGATTGGAATTATGCATTCCAACTTAATAATCACAATTGGCATAATGTATTCTTACTGGCAGGACATTGTTAAGATTTTATAAACAATTATCAATTAAACCGAAGAAAGAAAAGGCTGCTTCTGGGTACTAAGCCCACATACGGTAAAGCTGGTATTCTAATTACCTAATGCAAGCAGCAACACTTATTGAGGAAGGTGTGCATGCTTGAGATGAATGATGAGGTATTTCTGCCCGAGATGCTAGTGCTTGAGAGAATGAAAATAATACTATGTCTTTAATTTTTACTTGATTCATATTTACCCAGTATCTCTGTGAGGTGAATTAATCTCTCCTGGTACACTTCATGCTTTGTAACTATTTCCTCTGCAGATGTAGTCAACAAAAAGGAAAATAATAATATATATATATATATATATATATATATATATATATATATATATATATATATATATATATATGGGTCTACTTCATATGATCGACAGTTCATATGATCGACAACATTTTCAAAGAGACCAAAACATTCAAAGCTCAAAACACCGACAACTCTTTTGGTTGAAATTCATAACATCGACACATGGCACTCAAAGCAATATGCCCTTTCCCCACTGTAGCACGACCCTGGAGTTAGAATAAATAGATAGGGGGTGTAGCCCCCCACATACATAGTAAATTTCACAGATACATGTGGATAGTTATAAAAAAGATGACAATATTTATCTAAATAATGTGGGGGGGAGCTGCGCCCCCACACCCACCATTGTGGGGGACTGTGCCCCCCACACCCCCTATCTATTTATTTTAACTTCAGGGTCGCGCTACAGGGGGGAAGGGCATAATGCTTTGAATGCCATGTGTCGATGTTATGAGTTTCGACCAAATGAGTTGTCGGTGTTTTGAGCTTTAGGTGTTTTGGTTTCTCTGAAAATGTTGTTGATCATATGAACTGTCGATCATATGAAGTAGATCACATATATGTATATATATATATATATATATATATATATATATATATATATATATATATATATACATATACATATATATATAAGTATAATGAGTAATTGCACTGGCTGGCTAGACATTTGCTACTATATCACAGACAAGTTATGGGTCAGTATACATATACAACTGGAAGGTAATCCTAGTCTTAAACTACTCACCCTTCTATTGGCTTAGATGGTCCTGCTTGTGCTTTTTCTGGTCACCATAGTGGTGACAACATTGTTCCCCATTGTGTGGAATGCCAGTGGCATTTAAGACAGCCTTGGCTAAGCTATTCCAATCCTCAACCTTATACTGAGACCTGGTATAATCCCCCTGCAGCAGCCTAAAGCTGTAGTGCTTTATGAGGAGTGCCCTAAATATCCTGGATTCCTCAACTCCCCACCTTTGTACTCTAAATTTAGCACCATTCTCTCCCTTGCTGGCCATGTCTGATAAAGTCAAGCTAATAATAGATGTCTGAAGTGGTGCCTAATTCAAATCTTGCATGTTATTGGCATTGCACACACAGACTTGCAAACTGTATTTACATGACTGAAAGCAGATGGACTCCTTGGCACACACATTGGCACTAATTAAAGAGAACGCAGTAAAGGTGTGAAATGTCATTGAGCTATGTGATGCTCCATTCATTATCATAGGTAGCAATGTTTAACAATTGACTTCTTACTGGCATGGCTTTTGAGGGTTGCAGTTTGGGAGGTGAAAGATTCTGAATTCTGACATATTATCAAGTTGGGGCATACCCAGTATAAAATATTATTGTAACAGCTGGGAATTGAAACTATGGGATAAATGAGACTGCAAGTTAATGTGTTTAACTGACATTGACACAAGAAAACCAACTTTATACCATGGAAATTTGACATATAGTGATATCTGAATGAATTGAGATACACTTCAGACAGGCCTATATGTGTGCAATTGTATTTATGTCTTGTAACACATTCCTATGTAGAAGTCATTCCTACTGCAAGTAAATGTGGTTAACATGGATGCAATTGAATGTGATTATTGATGCAGGTTGGCTTATGTTACATGCATAGTTCAGAAGACACAAGGTTCCTAAAACATAGCTAGGATATGTGAGGAGTCATGATGATTACAGCCAAAGTATTGTGCCCATCATCCATCCATCCATCCATCCATCCATCCATCCATCCATCCATCCATCCATCCATCCATCCATCCATCAATCCTCAACCCCTTTTCCCATTTTTGCACATGGGGTCAGGGTGTCACTTCAACAGTGACAATCATCTAGAGGCAAGGTATACACCGTCAGGTGGCTAGCCATATGCAAGTTAATTTTATATACTGTAAATATCATCATTGTTATGTCTAGGAAGGTGAGGATACATTAGATTCTGCATATCTCTGAAGCATTAATCATGTATGCTAAACAGCACATTTTCAGTATGCAAGGCTTTACGGATATGCATTACTTCCAAGGAAGTGGTTTTAAATTTTCTTTACTGTTATAGTCATATTTGAAAAAAAATTGTGAGAAATGTGTTTCTTAACTCTTTTTAAAAAGTATTTAGTATCAGGTTTCAGACCCTTAATAGGCTGCGTGTTTTACCAAAAGCCCTGGCCTTACACTCTGTGCAACAGAGGTAACTCTATGATAGTTAGAATTTCTCCTCTCAATACTGTCCAGAGTGCGAAAGAAAGCACACTGTTGTTAGGTGTGTTTGAGCTACCTAAGGCAGCCTAAATTTAAATTTTCTCTTGTTTCCTTAGGTAGTGAACCATGTTTGTGTGATGCCAATCAGAAAGCAAATGTACCTTAAAATGAAAAAAAAAAATGAAATGTAAATATTGTGAATTATGGTAAAATATTCTGTAAACAGGATTCGAACAATGTTTCATGTACCTTGTTTCTGTTGTTTCAATAATGACAGCAGTTGATTTTTAAACAGCTGCACAATGGTATCACAAAATGTGATTAAATACATATTCAGTCAATTCTCTGTAAAGTATTCTGTCAGTGGATTTGAACCTTGTATTAGATATACTTTAACTGTAAGCTCACTGCACTTAATCCTTGTGCAACAAAGGAAGTTTAACTGCTAGGTGTATTTTCTATCCAGAGTGCTGATGGACTTGCAATGCCACCTGGTTGGTTTGCTCCACTTATGCAACCTCAACTACATTTTTTACCTTGCTTCTTAAGCCTTGAAAGTGATTTTTGAGCTGCCAAGTAGAGCACAAGTAATACCAGAAAGATAAAATGCATTACATGTACATGTTTGACCAAATGTGTTATGTTGCAACAGGAGGCTGTATGGATTTGAACCCTCAAACAAGGGTATTGATAGCAATCATTTCTCAGTTACTTCCCAGAGTTGATAAAGCCATATATTAGCAAGGTGATAAAGAGCTTAGATGTAATGATAAAATGACATTGCATCGAGTCACACTGAGAGTGAAATAGAAACAAATTATGAAAGTTGTCCTTTCACATTTGCCTGTGACTGTCTGGATGATTGGAATATTGCCAACATTTTTTTTAATTATTTGTTAACCGGGAAAGTTCAACTTGGAACGTAGCTAATTTTCAGCATAGGAAAAATGAGAAATGCTCCAGACACATGTCTTTAAATGTGGGAGGAAACCGGAGCACCCAGAAGAAACCCACATGAATGCAGGTAGGGCATGCAGACACCACACAGAAGGCACTGAAGCCAAGAATCAAACCAGAGAACCTCTTGCAGTGAGGTGACAATGCTACCACTGCACCACTGTGCCATTAGCATAGGCATGTACTCACACAATGTTAAAAAACAACTGCAGTCGCTGCAGGTGTATCCCTTTATTTCTGTCTGTTGCATCCTTTTATCATCGATGCTTTCATAATGACAACTCTATCTCTGTTTTCTTGCCATATGTTATCATTAGCAATGCTTATGGTAGTCCCTTTAATATGAACAACCTATCCTATTAAGGGCCAGTACCCGTTGTCATTTAAGGCAGCATTTAAATTTTAGGATTCTCATTCCTATAAATCAGTCAATGTAATTGAAGACCTCTTTTTTAAGTGTTTTCTCCCTGATACAACCTTATTTAAGTGTATATCAAAGAGAGGAGAATGTGACAGCTGATTGCTCCTGCGGTCATGGTAATCAAAGACACCTAAAAGCCATTAACAGGGAACACTTCTCAATGGTGGTCCTTGCATTACTAAGGTGTGTGCATGTAATTGTGTAGGTCCTTATGCCATGTTTACATTCCCTACACTATGTGCAACTTTTGTTATTCAGGAATGCTAATGATTTGACACTTTATTTGCATAATCACAGTCCTCACAGGGCTGACTCTGCACTATATATAATGGTAATGGTGTAGTTAATCTCCTTGTAATGTACTGGGAAGAGTATTTTGAAACACAGAGCTTAAGACTGTTAGTGAAACAAGGCTTTATACATTTATCTATTTTCTATAATGGTGTATTGCCAAGGTATGTTGCTGTTTCTTAAGTAATGCTTTTAGTTTAACATTAGAAGGTAAGTGCATTGACTGCTGCAAAGAATTTGCATCATTTTAGAATGATGTACTTTACTCTCTTCATTTTGCCATATCCATGTTTACATTTCTATCATTATATTGCAAAATACTACTTGATAAATTTATTGTTATGATTTTGTAGTGTATGTTGTGTTTTCACACTTATTGCAGATGATTGCATTGTAAGTATAGATTAAGGTCTGCCACTTTTGTCTGTGCTAACAGGTAAATAAAAAAAGTGTTTTGTTTTAGTGTTTTTACTGGACTGAACTCCACAGCAGTGAATATGGTAGCTGTAACAGTTTGCTGCTGCTTTTCTAATGCTGCATCTATAATTGTTAATTCCTCAATGTATCTGAAAGTTTACACCTGTGTTATATCTATTTCAGAAGTATTAGATGATCTGTGCTGATAATTGAGTTTTAAATATACTTTATTTGTATGTGGGGGGTTGTTGGCAAAGGGGAGTTGGAGGAAGATTGGGTGGTGATGTTAGGGGATACTGGGTACATTGGACTGGGGTTGATTGGGGTGGGTTTGGTGGGAAGATGAGGGGCTTGGGGGCCTACTTATGTGTAGATATAAATGAGCACTTAAAGTGTAGAAATTATTTGCAACACGTTGGTTGCATACAGTCATACAGAACTGAGCTCACAGCCATCCTGTCTGTTCATTATATATGTAATTATGTGTGTCTGTTTTCTGTTTCTCCTCGTAGAGGAATATGGTCCCCAAGAAGACATTTGTATCCCATAAGCCACCATATAGTGATGCAGAAAATGAGGTTATTATCCAGATCTTATATCTCCATGGAGTCTATCTGTTAGAGAAAGGTAGAGGTGACAATTTCTGCCTGAGACAGGATATGACAGCAGGTGGTCAATAACCTTAATGTAGTTAGAGGCCATGGGAAAGCTTACTCCCAGATGAGACACCAGTCAACTGATATGATAGTCTCTGCCTGCTATAGATCCATTGAAATTGTCTGGGACAGGTGGTTACAGGGGATGCCTCTGCTATTGAACCACCATTAACTGAACCTGAGGAGTTCCTGTTCACTATCAAAGATCAAGATAGCTCATCAGATGGTTCCACCAGAATCCCTGACATTGGTACTGATGTGAAACACAGACCCAATGCAAGAAGGAAACATGTATGTGTTATATCTTTATATGTACATATCTCAGCTGTCTGTCATATTATATATATATATATATATATATATATATATATATATATAAAGAGAGAGGGGAGACAGCAATAATTGTGTGATTCAGACTGCAGTCATACAGAAAAAATGAAATTTGCTTTGGGTTTTGGGAGCAGACAACTGTCCCCTAACTTTTTGAGAACCTTTTTAATCTGCACTTGTGAGGGGGACTGTTCTCTTTTTTCTTGTTTCATTTCCATTCTAATACTTAGCAGACTTCTTTCTTTTCCATTCTTCTTATACAGGCACTTCTGGGTTGCAGGCTGCCAGCCTACCTGCACGTAGTGAGCGCACATTTGTTCATTGCTAATACTGTATATAAAGTAGATTCAGGTCTATATGCTAGTAAAGTTTTTGTAGCTTTAGCATTTGTTAAACATATATTCATTACAAGGAAAATATGTGACCATTTTTATTCTCTATTTTTTCTTTTTGTTGTGTTTATTGCTTGTTGTCATAGGTGGTCATACTGTGGAACTCCTACCACCAGACGTCAGAGTATTGGTAGCCTATGATGATGATCGTGATGAACAAGCACAATCTGGGGGTGCACAGGGTCAGTCTGACACTGAGGTTGTGAGTGACTTCCACAACCCCTGCCCACATTTCAGACACAGTCAGCAGTATGTCTATGCATACCCAGGATGCAGAAACCTCTGATATAGGACAGGTTGAGGTTGACAGAGTTGATCAGGCTAGTGTGGCTACTCAGTTGCATCTCACAGTAGCCATCATGAGGACATGCTGCCACACAAGATGGTTGGTAGGGGTTCTCAGAGGAGTCCTACTGCCCAGTATTCTCCTGGAACTGGTGTGCAATTAGGTGCCACCAGACATATGTGTAGAGCCATAGTGGAGGCACAAGTATGTTTCATCAGGGCCTTAGAAGAGATAGTATGACTACTGAATGTCATGCATTTCGATGTGAGTAACTTCCTGAACCATGTTGGCAACTCTATATACAGGATGAAAGAAAGAAACTGGATCAGGAAATTTCTGTGATAGAACATCTGTTGGGGAAGGGTGTGCATCCATGTGGCTGGAGAACCACTCCATCTTCTGGGGTGTTAGCAGACATGACCATGCGCAATCCTGTTCCCACAGTGAAATTGCATACACTGTTCCATCAGTGATTGCAGTGTCCACACCCAGTCATGTAGGCCAGGGGGTTGGGGTTCTGGTCATAGTCCTGATGAGAGCTCATCCAGCAGACCTTGCTTATATTCAGGTAGCAATATGACTTATAGCCAGGGCTGTGGAACTAGCATTGTCACTTATGGCAGAGGTTGTTCTCATGGTCAGGGGTGATGAAACTGAATTGAGTAGTCTGCCATGCATGGCTCAAACCTGTCCAAGATGGCATGATATAATGCTAGCACAGTGCTTGATTGTGTTTATGCAGACACACACACACACACACACACACACACACACACACACACACACACACACACACACACACACACAAGAAAACAAATTCACTTGCCCATACCACCTCACACACCTGCAAACTATCTAAATAGTAGTGTTGAGTGCTATACATCCCTTGTTACTGGTCCTGAATACAGTATACTCTGACAAACTGATGTGTTTCTTATTTACACACAATCATTTCCTCATTCTTTGATGTCAGCCCCCCCCCTCCCACCATGTGCAAATGAAGATGACTGTGCTTTGCACTTTGAACATCTCATTGTGACTTAGGGTTGTATATAAGTCTGATGCACACAGAGTATAGATGATGCTTGCTTATTCACAAGACTGGATTTATCATTATGTACTGCAGAGCTAAAGCTGTTGATTCCTGATAATTTGTGAATGGCGTACTGCTATATTGTTGTACCGCATTGTATTTTAGTATTGTCATTACAGCAATGGAAGCATTAGGTACTTTAGTTTTGCTTTGATATAGTCATGCAAGTGAGGGTATAATTGACCTGTTCCATGTTTTATGGTCTGTGATCAAGTGAAATGCTTGATGCAAACTATTGTTTCTAACATGTACCTGCTATGTTGCAAACACCTTAAAGAGGAAATAATACTGACATAATTGTACGCCTCAGATGAAAGGCTCTGCTTAGAGGCATATAGATTATTTCCTTATGAGATTAATTAGTTATATAATATTTATTATTTTTTCTTTACAGGTTGCACACTTATCTTGTCATTACTGCAGGTAACAATTGTGTCATTGGGGTTGTCCTTGTCTGATGCTATCAGAATACAACTATTACATGGCTAAGTAAAGATCATGGTGTCTGGCAGGCATCAGCTTTCCTAAGTGTATGTGTGTGGGTTCTCAGTCTTGGAGTTAGGTAGTGATTGTATGTGCTATAATTTGCCTCTAAACCAGAGCCAGCACATACCGTGCATGCCTCCATCTGCCAGCATCATCTGCAGGTAGTGGTTCACCCTCAGATTCCTCATCTGTACCCACTGCTGCTGGTCCTGCCTGTGGTCCTTGAAACTGTGGTCCTGCCCCTTCCTGTCCTTGTTGAAGGTGTTTCCTGTGAATGATATTGTGTAACATAGCACAGACTACAAGTATTTCAGCACAGGTGCCTGGGTCATACTGCAGTTGTTCTCCTGATGTGTCTAGACACTGGAACCTTGAATTAAGCAAACCAAACACACATTCTATGATATCTCTAGTTGTAGTGTGGTCCTCATTGTATCCTTGCTTGGTGGGATAATGTGGGTTTCTCATGAATGTCATGAGCCAGGACTCCAGTGCATAACTTGTATCCCCCACTAGATGCCCTTGAAGAATGTTGCCCCATAGCAGACCTGGTGTACAGCTCACAAGTGTGCTATATATGTGAGTTGTGGAAGCTGCCTGCATTATCTGCACAGACATTTTAGATGACCTCTCGGATATTACAGAGTTTCCAACAGTGGATACCTTTTCTTTTGATGTGCCTCCTTCCCTGTTCCCCAGATGGGGCTTTTATTTCTTTGTGATGTAATATTCTATAGGATGATGCCTGTGACACCCCTAATATATCTCCACTGGGTCTCTGGAAAGGATCAGTAGATAGCAAATGTAATGCTAAACATACCTTTGATTCCACTGGAATGGGTTCCCCTCAATTTTCCTAGAGCCTGAGGTGGGTGGGTGGCAGAGATTGCATATTTCCTTCAGTGTTTCCCTGTCCACCCTGTATCTCTCAACAATTCCTGTATAATTCAGTTCATGGTAAGTCAAATGGGGTCTAAACACCCTTCTTCTTGCCCAAGGTTTGGCAGCAGCAGCACCCTGATTTAAAGCCTGTTGCACATACAGTATAATAATTGCAGCAATAACCCCGAACATGTTTTTTTTTTCTTCTAAGTGTAATCTTTCCTGTATTCCAAAAGGTTTTGGTGTACATGGCAAAAGCCTACACTGAGTGTACATGATTGCTTTATAGCTGGTTAATCAGCATGTACTTCAGCTCTTTATGTGTTCATTAGTATATTCTGCTTTTCCCATTCTTTGTCAGCTCAACATGTCATGCAGAGTCATTTAATGAATACCAAACAGAGCACTATTGTGATGGTGATGCTGTGCAATGGCAATATGATTGCTACACTTCTTGCAGCTGTTAATGAATTTGGCACATTAACATGAAAAATGAACTTGTCTTGACATTAAAATCAAGCAGTCAAACTACAAAATGGAACTGTATACTATAATTGCTCTTGAATAACAAATGTTAGTTCATTAACCTTTTTTTCGGTGCTATCAGCCTGAACAATAGCCACCAACAACTTAGGCAGACTTTTGATGTCAAAGGTTTGAAAATTAGCCTACAAATAGATCTTTGAAGATAGTATTACTTGCATTTTAGCAACACACTTTAGGTTATTTAAGTCTTTTTTCCATGCATCAGAGACATACACATAACTTCCCAGATCAAAATAAATAATTATGCTAATAAATGAATAGGGGTGTGCAATTTCATCATCTCTAATTAAATGAGGCTTAAAAATAATGCAAAGTATATTTATGAAAGTACTTAAAAGAAGTGCATATATTTCATGTAACAAATATGTATATTAACTGGACATTTCAGTTCACTACGCAGATAAGAGGTGTGCTTTACAAAAATCATGAAGCAATTCTATTTGTTTTCTTTTTTTGTCTAGGTTAATATCTTCAAGTTCACGGTAACTACTGAAATAGGAAGTTAAAAAGACAATTTAAAAACAGAGATTAGTAAAAGGCAAAACAATGAATGCCTAATTACCTTGTTCTTACAAAGATTATGGAGTAAACTACTTTTTTTTTAAATTATAATGAGTACATTGGAGACATTTAAAGTACTACTTGACATTTTCATGGAGAGTTAAGAATGCCAAATTCATCATCTGGAAAACATCCCTCCCAATGGCCATTATAATATTGCTATTAAACAGTACGACTCAGCCTTTGAATGTGTACATTCACAGACCCTCATCAATGCAGTTGTAGTACAGCCCGTATAGTAACATATGATTTGGTTCTTTACTTACACATGTAGTAAGCACATGACAACTTTGTATTCTAACATTTTAATTAAGTCTTTTAAGATTGCAGACTTAGTAATACAACAAAATAATAATGTCTTTGGAAATTACCGTAACATCTGAATCATACGTGATGCCAAGATCATTGCACAGTATCTCTGTTTGTTTTAAGTATCAAGTCTATTACTCTAATTCAGTATCTCTGACCTTCGTCACTAAAATGATTAAGCACAACCCTGTGCCTTCATGAATTTTTATTATTATAAATTAACTCACAGTTTTTATAACCAAAATGTGTTATTTGTCACTATATATCTGTACTGCTCAGATCTCGCTACTTCAGGGATAATGGATGACAATAAACAGTTAAGAAAATAGTCCTTTCGTGTAACAGCAGAATATGTTTATAATAGCAACTTTGTGAATTATTTTATCTGTTGACACTTCTACCCGATCTGATTTACTTATGCTGGTGTAAAATATTGGCATTGAGGATAGTTGATATTTCCATTAGAGTATACAAAGAACTGTAAAATATTTACAAGTGTACATTTAATACTCTATTAGAAGGGACTTGCCAACATATAACTACATAATCTAGTCCAACCAATTATCTGAAAAAGGCTCCACAGTTGCCTTTCCCACAAGTATTGTTTCAGGCTGTTTACCTCTGTCAACTAAAATAATATCTTTATCTCACGCATGTGAAACATTTTGAAATGCTTGAGTAATTCACTGTGCCATATAAAAGCTTTTATATGATTGTCACCATCCCAAGTTCCTGTATTATGTTCTGCATGTATTTTCAATAGTACAATTATTTAGAAAATGCAGCACAGAAGGGTAATCTGCCTGAGATCTCAAACTATCTTTTATAATATTTTGTTACGATAACCCTATATTTTCTGCAGGAACCAGGAAAAAATCTCCTTCTACAACATTTGCCCCCATATCCATGTTACATTCCATGTAAGTATATCACCTGCATGGATCTACAGGCAAAGGGTACATAAGATTACACACTGTTTGTAGATTTGTTAGAATATACTGCATTGCATTTGCCAGAGTATGATTGTTATATAATACCATTATAAAAATATCCCCACAAGCATATCATTTGTGGTAATGTCAGTGGTCCAGCCTCCCCAACTGCCCTATGATACGTTAAGCCCCCCAGTTACATTTTCTGAGGAGAAGCACTATAGTGTGTTGTTGCTCAATTTTCAGAGAATATGGTAGGTGCAGTTTTTTCTTTTAGTTGCTACAATTGCATTGATTTATTCTGGTTTATTTTGTTTTTTGCAGATGGGCTTCTTTCTGGGCGATAATCAATTTGCTGTGAGCATGCAGGAGTGAATGGCCAATCACTGTTCACATTTTAGTATACTCATTGCCTTTTACTTTATCATTTTTAGAATTACCAAGTACCTTTGCCACCTGAAACATCCACGCTGTCAAGGTGAGTTTCTTGGCATCTATCTCTTGAACACACAATAAGCCAGTTCTGCTCATTGACCTGAGCATAATCCTTATGTTAATCATGTTTCTGTAGCTTTGCTATCACATTGGTATTGATAGATTTTTTTATGTGCATTAGCAATTTTAGGCAGATTGCTTCATATTGCATTTATATAATATGAAGTAATTTACTATGCCATTTAAAACCTTTTATATCAGTGTCACCTTGTCAAATTCCTGTATTATGTTGTGCATATATTTTGAAACATATAGCTTTCAAAGAGTAAAATTACTCAGAAAATGTGGCACA
Source organism: Protopterus annectens (assembly GCF_019279795.1). Lineage (NCBI taxonomy): Eukaryota > Metazoa > Chordata > Ceratodontiformes > Protopteridae > Protopterus > Protopterus annectens. The sequence continues at coordinate 157,038,338 of NC_056732.1, read as the reverse complement.
AAGGGACAATCTGCATTATCTCTGCCCTCTGAACACCTTTCTGTAGCTTTAGACCTACTTCATTTTTCAGTGTTAAGTACAGCCTGAGCTTGTAATTCTGAAGAACATAGAAACTGGCAGAAAGGTTCGTGGATCAGTGAATTTGGGTGAAAAATAGAGAGCGGTGTCATCTACACATTGCATTATGTTGGTTGGTTGACAGAATTTAGGCATGTCATTGATAAGTATGGCAAATAGTTGAACAAGGACAATGCACTGGGATACATTTAAGTGTAAAGGGTGGGAGAGAAATTTGTTTTTGCCAATAACTACCTTGTTTTTTATTTTTGTAACAAGTTTATTCAATATAATGAAAATGCAACACTCAGTATCAAACATAAACATTAAGTAACAGTTTAACAACATTGCTGAAAATGTTTCAGTGGATGGTTATTCATTGTTAATATGTACCCATACTAACTTTCATAATAATTCCTTAAAGTCATATCTTGCTTACTAGAACGGATACACTTCAAGAAGTAAAACAAAGACCTATGTATATGTTTGAAATGAAAGACTATTAATTTATGTACAAACCTTGACCATAGTTAATCCATCATAGTAGGAGTCTGTATCCCCACTGTTTTGTTTGATTTATTTCACCATCAGTGGCCCTTTAACAGGATACTTGCAGACACAAGTAACTAGGTTTGATTCTCACCTTTAAAAAGAATGGCTAGGCTCAACAAAGGCCACCATCATTAGCGTAGTAATTACCTACGAACCAAGAGCCCTTTAATCGTATGCTGTTCCCGTGATAGATCCCTCAGAGTTAGCCCATCCATCATGAAGGAAAAGTTGCCCCCTATAGATATTGCCTAACCCCAAATTGCTATAGCGACAATTGTTTTAGATAAGCCCCTTATAGTTACATTTGAATGATTGGTAGTGTGCCAGTCCTATAAATGCTTATGAAAAAAGCTGACAAACTTTTCTATTCCTCACAGTCAGTAGAGTCATAATTTTATTTTACAATTCTCCAGTTCAGCCCAAAAGCAGAGGCCTCAATGAGGACTTGTGGTTCAGGGCAAAGGCAAGGTTATACTTTATCCACACAGGGATACTTTGCCCCAAAATAACTATTGGTGCCACTGCAGCTTGCTTTGAGACTCTTGTTCTTTCCCTTCCCAGTCGAACTACTTAAGAATGGAGCACATCTTTTGAATCCACAAGTGGTTCAAAAGGGTTAAGAAATGTCTGAAGACATAAAATAATAAAGGAGCAACAAACAGTTTTGCCGTAGATATTCCCCCCATCAAAGCCTGGTTGTGCGTGCACCAGCTTAAATGTCTTCTCCCATATCTGCAATAGATTTGGGTCCAGTATAATTAGGAGGTATTGGATGTAAAGGAATGTCCAGGTACTTAGGGTTAGACCTTGTCCAGGTAAAAGGATAATTGAGTTGATTCCTCAGTGCCAATGCTGGGGGTGGGGAATGGGGGGGGGGGTCACTGAAAAGAGTTCTGTTTTGGAGTTATTAACCTGCAACCATGAGGCTGCAACAAGCTCATTCACTTAAAACCTTGACTATTGTTGAAAAGTCTCCTACTGGGTTCTGTGTAAGAACTGTAACAATCATCCACAAATAAAGGCATTCTTGCTTCCTCTCCAAATAGGGATGACTCAGAAGGATTACAGGCATGCTGAGAAATCCTATTTAATTGCTCAACTGATACCTGGAAGAGTGCCAGGGACTGGGGGCACCCTTGTTAAATCTCTTTGCCTAACTTGAAATGGTGGGATAGTGTTGTTCATCAGACTCTTGCTAATGGTGCACTGAACAAACTCTAAATAGATGATATAAATTCCTCTGTGAAGGCCACTTGCTTCAGTATTCACCAAATAAATTCAAAGGCCTTCTCAAAGTCAGCCAACACCCTCAGCACTGATTCAGGTATGTTACACAGATCCTTCCTGCAAGTCTGTAGAGTGCAGAGATGATCCACACTTTTCACTCAGAAATAAATTCTGTTTGGTTTGAGATGATTAGAACAGGTAGCAAAGACTTTGTTTGTTCTGCCAGCATCTTAGCATATAATTTTAAATCACCATTTATCAAAAATATGCTGAGTGATATTTAACAACTAGCAAGGCATCCATCCATGGATTGGCAAGGACCATTATAATCATGCCATAATACTCTGAAGTACTGGACTACATCAGTCATTCCTGGAGTAAACTGGTGTACCAGTGTTGCAAAAATTTCAGTGTTAAGCCCATTATACCCCAGGATTTTAATGTTTGGGAGCTAGCTATTGCCCTAAGCTTGTGATGTTGGTGTGGTTTTGAGCTGTTGATGTAATGAAAGATAGCTCATCCCTGTCTTCTTAAGAAAGCTCTTCACTTTTGCCTGCCACCCCTTTGCCTGTTGAGGCTCACAGTATTGATACGTGTTTTGCCTGCCACCCTTTGCCTGTTGAGGCTCACAGTATTGATACTTGTTTTGCCTGCCACCCTTTGCATGTTGAGGCTTACAGTATTGATACTTGTTTTGCCTGCCACCCTTTTCCTGTTGAGGCTCACAGTATTGATACTTGCAGAAGTGTTGAAAGTCCTCACTACTGCCTGTGCTGGGTACAGGTACTCTTTTCCTATTTCTTTCCGTTACACATACAGTGGTTACTTGTTTGTACTAACCTTCCTTCAGTATGCAAGATTCCTACATGACTTGTGGCCTTCTGCACTTGACTGAAAAGTTGCCCTCTTCATGTATACAATGTCTTCTCTTGCTTCACTAAACTTAGGGCCTGATACTTTCTATTGTAAGTGTACAACATTGTTTTCCCACTAAATCCTGATACTCTACACCTCTGCCAAGCTTTTCTTACCTCAAGTCCTAGCTGCATGATTTTATGGTCCCCTTTTTAGTACCACAGCTTGTACCCACTTACCATCTGCAGTCACATCCAGCTTAAATGACTGCCACCATACCAGAGACTTCTTGTGGAGCTGACATTAAGATAATTATTTATGCTCTCCTAAACTTGATCCTTAGTCTGACGGTCCTCTAGTATTAAGGGCCCCATCTCTACAGTCTGGGATACCCTAAGTTCTTGTGCAGCAGGTTACAGCTTCATGGTCTATAAGAGGAGTGTAAATAATAAAAGATGCAGTAACCTTAGCCACTAAGCAATGGATATCTGGAAATAATCCAGCCAACTAACAGACTTCCCATTGGGGGTATCAAAGATAAATTGCAACTCCATTGTTTGCAGTAGCCTCTGTGTATTTACAAATGACATCTGAAAGCATACCTATTTTATTACCCTCTGAGCTTTGATGCATTATTCCAAACTTGGTACTGTTCTATCATAAACTGAGCTTAGGCTAATATTACAAGTCCCCAGCAATGATTATGTCATGATTTTGTCCTCCACAGATGTTATCAATACAAAGAGAATGACACATAAACTTAGATTTTCTTTATATTTAGCCTATAGACTGAGTCTAATATAATCTACCGTGTTTGGAGCTCAAACACTCCCATTAGCTACCTCCATGCTTCTACGATTTTCTTAGTGAAAGTCCCGACAAAAATGTTTTTACACCTAAAAATATCTGCTTTCAATTTGTGAATGAAGATGCGCAAAGGCTCCTCATCCAAAAACGTCTTCAGCACCCTTAACGTGCTTCTTTGCCAGTTTATATTTTCAACAAAATATTATGTGTGTTCTAATTTTTTGAACCATTCTTTTTACATAAAAGCTTTTGTATAAATGGGGATGTTAAACCCTGAGAATTTATAGAACAAAAATTAACCATTAACAACCAATAATATTGATGGTATTACTATTAGTCACATAGAAAGGGAAACAATACTCCAGGCTGCAAGTATGCTGGAAGATGTCTGCCATGCCAAGTGGTCCAAGCAGTACTTAGGAGTACGCATCTCATCTTCTTTGTTCAAGCATTCTGCACAAAGCCACATATAATGGGGGTGGGGCAAAGACCCCAAATCAGGTTCATGTTTTAAATATTATTCAGATTTACATAAATGTTCATATAACAACAGGATTTCAATTGACATGTATTTTTAGAACAATAATTCTGAAACTGATATCTAGGAATATTGATAGATTGTGTTCCTCGGTTATTTACCAGAAATTGAAAAACAATTACATTAAGCCAGGCAAAATATTAGGTAAATCAGAGATATTCTGCAAAATCAGGGATAGTTTAGAGGAATGTTTAAAAGCTTAGAATTGGAGTTTGTTCTGGAATCCTGTCCTTTGAAAATATGTTCCTTTAAAATTATAGAACCCTTGCAGCACACAACAGAATTCAAACTAGAAAGTGAGCCTCATCCAAACAGAGCTCTGGCAGTTAAATTAGTTGACACCTGCTCTTTTTGTTTTATTTTGTATTGCATATGTAACTGCAGTCACATTTTCATATATAAGCCTTTTGATCCCATTGCATTTATGGGATCTTTGTGACCTGATTGTGACCCTCCATTTCCAGTACTGCTTCTAGTATACACACATATTTTCCTACTTCTGTGCTGCCCTTGAATAGATAAAAGCAATTATTGGTAGACAAATCAGTGGGGGAAGGGCTGTTTTGCTGAACAGTTTCTTGGTAGAGGAGATGCACTTATCTTTGGATTGTCCATTGTGCCTGCCTTAGTTGAGCTGTGCAAAGAAGAATCTGCATATGAAGTTAGCAGAATTTCAGCAGGTGCATGATCTTCTTATAACACTCTACCAGGAGAGCAGTAAATACTTTTCCTTTCTCACCTCCTCCCTATTACTCACTGCAGACAGTATGTTATATAAGGTTCTGTGTTTGGAATGGTGTCGCCTTTTCGGGGCTGCCAAAGGCACATCCTTTCCTTTTCCAAATAGTAATTGGGATGGCTGGATGTGAATGGACTGCAGGAAAGGACTTACTTGCTTTCATTTTAGGATCAAAGTTCTGGAATAAATTTATCTAACATCTACACATTAAAAAAGGCTTCCTTTCTATGGCTAGTTTTAGGAACTGCATTTATTTATCCAGCTCATTATGCATGTGAAAGCCGATCATCTTCCTGGGGGAGAGGTCATTGACTTTCCTTGTTGGTTTCAGAGTTCAGTAGGCTTTTTGGATGGTTATTGGCTGTGAAGGGCATATTGCAAGAGAGAGAGAGAGAGAGAGAGAGACAGAGAAAGAGAGTTCATCAGTATCTTTTCCAGACATTCACAGAGATCGCTCATGTGTGTCCCATCCTTCAGTCCAGCCAGTTTAAGTATAGTCTGTGGCAGCATCCTTACATGGCCATAAGCTGGTCAGTCAGCCATCTGCTTTTATTCTCATACTTCTCAGTGGTCACCTCACACTCCTGAATCTTAGGTGGCAATATATGCATGTCAAGTGCTATGAAAGCTGTTTTGGCTGCACAGGCTTTTAATTCTACCTTCACATTAGCAGTTTCTCTCTTGATTTCTATAGTATCTTTCAGGATTTGGTTGAACAATCCATTCACCTTATTCAGCTTCCCAATGATGTTCTCATCTAATTGGACAAACATTGTCTCCACCTCATCCATAGTTCATCTCCATCACTAAAAACACTGTTCAGCATTCAAGAGGACATTTTACTAGTTACCATTACCATATGGAGGAAAAATAGGAATCATTACATTAAGTAAGACACTAGTGCCCAGACTCTTTCAGAAAGCTGTTCAGTGCATAGCAGTTAACTCTGTCCCCTCATCTAACTGCCTCAGTGCACTCACTGAAGTAGCTGGTAAACCAGTTTAGCATTGGGTTAGTATGAGTGAAACTGGAAAGATATTATAGGTTATGATTTAGCATGACAATGACTTTTGAGAAGTATAAACATCTGGCACAAACTGAGCAATTTTCATTAAGGTGTACCCTAACTTAGTTTACAAACATGAGGAATGCTATTCCCATTCCATGATTATGCCCAAAATTATTTTGATGATCAAAATAAAGATTTATTTTGTGAGGTGTTGTAGTAGCTGACAGGGTCCACATTTGTCAAGGACTTTTTACACCAGTGGAAGCATTACAGTGGGTCTGTATTGATGAATATCTGTTAAGAAACCTGTTTTAAAAGTGGAACACTGGATGATAATTCTTGCGACTGTGGCACACAGTTTTTTTTTGAGAAACCAACTTATTAAAATATAGACTGGGTAATCAGTGGATTTATTTTGAGATAAAAAGGGGGTATGTTGTCAGAGGTACATGAGGATGACTTAAGTTTTTTACTATTTTAAAAATTGCTGTAGTGGGTACCTCTATTAGATGTATTTTACTTCTGGAATATTTTATTGCTGATGGTCAGTTTTGCTTAGGGGTGGGAATGGTGTGATTCGCTTGGAGTTGCAGATTTAGGCTCCAGAATTGTTGACAGAATTTTCTTATCTCTTTTTGATGGAATAATCAAGGTAGGGATTAGAGATAGGAATTTTACTAAGAGCATTAATGGGATTATAGTGTTCCAGACTGCCATAATCAATGCAGATGAAACAGTATAATAATATTCTTTATTGCGGATGAGAGAAAGCACACAGCACTCTGTATGCTGCTGATTTCTATCACAGCTTCTATCCTTGGATCATATAGCTAGCTAGGTAAATATACACACACTTGGGTATGTATGCATGTATATATATATATATATTGGTCCTAGTCTGAACATCGAAAGTATGTTTAAGCAAAATGGTCTTGAGTGAATTCACTTTAGCAAAAGTGCATTTTATCAAAAATGCACTTTCACAAAAAAAGAAAAAAGAAAAAAAAAACAACACCCTAGCCCTGAGTAGCATCCTGCCATTGCCCAGAATTACCGCAGTACAAGGACAAAATGATTGACTTCAACAATTGGTTAAGCTTCTGGTGTCATTCTAAGGGGATCCAGTATCTGTCTGCGTGGGACGACATGGTCGACAGACCACGATGCTTTGCCAAAGATGGCCTGCACCTGTCGCCCCTGGAATTCCAGATACTGGCTAAGGCTCTCGCCACCCCTATAGTGCCTTTTTTTAGGCAAGGTTCAAATGGCAAGTTCACCACCATAACAGGTACAGACAAGCAAAAACTGAGGGTAATGCTACTCAATACTAGAAGTCTAAACCTCAAAATGTCCTCACTCGAGGCACTACTTAAAATGGAGAACATCGATATCTGTGCAGTGACTGAGACCTGGTTCAAGGCTCCAGAGAGCACCCCTGCATTACCAGGCTATAACTCATACCACACTTTTCGGCCATCTAAC
>NC_056732.1:157008572-157026072 GCF_019279795.1 Protopterus annectens | reverse complement strand
ATGATGATACGTTCCATGGCCTTACAGACCAGACTCGTCAGGCTAATTAGGGTGCTAGCTCCCGGGATCAGTGGTGGCTCCTCCTTTGTGGAGTGGGATAACTGTTGCTGTGTGCCATTCAGTGTGCACAAAGCCTGACATGAGGCTATGATTGAACATGGTGCTTAGGTGGGGAGCCAGTTCATTCTGAAGTTTGTGTGAAATGCAGACTGGGATGTTGTTCAGTCCCATGGATGCTGTGTTTTTGGCTTTAGAGAGTGCAGCTTTTACTTGCTTAGTTGTGATTACAGGGACTCTGCATTTTTCCTGTATAGATATGGGCCCTTTAGGGGGTGGGAGGGAGAGAGTTAGCACTGAACCTATCTGCCAGGATGTTGGCAATATCAGTTGGTTCTGTAATTTTCATGCCGTTGTGCTGTAACTCAGAGAAGATTGGGGTGTTGCCATTGAGATTCTTGACACAGCTATAGAATGCTTTGTGGTTGTCCCTAGAATCAGTGGTAATTTTGTTTTCATAGCTAGCTTTGGATGATCTTATAAGTGATCTCAGCTTCTTACTGAGGCTGACCAGGGAGCTCCTCCACTCATAAGATTTTAATCTCTTTTGCAACAGTTTCTTCCTTCTGTTGTAGAGTTTGTTTATGACAGGGGACCACCAGATTGGCTTCCTTTTTTGGAGGATAGCGTCTTGGTTCTGTCTAGGATAACATGAGCTACGCACTTGTGTAAGTGCTTATAGAGTGCATTTGTGTAGGATTCAGCAGTTGTAACTGTATTGTCCATCTGCATGGGTGTCATGAAGTTCACTACTTCTGTCTTAAGAAGCATGAAGTTAGCTTTGGAAAAATGTTTTACCATGGTTTCTTTAATGGGGAGTGGGGGCGAGATGTGGATATCTAGGGTGATTAGCTTATGGTCGGATCTGACCAGGAGGAGTTGACTTCAGGTGTGGAACACCGGTCACTCATGCTGGTAATGACTAGGTCTAGGATATTATTGCCCCTGGTGGGTGTGTGGATAAGTTGATTCAGGGCATTGGAATTTATGAGTTCCAGGAAGCATTAAGCAAAGGAGTTGGTACATGAGTAGTTTTCCCAGTTAATGGTGGGATAGTTGAAATCGCCCATTATTAGGGTATTTGTTGAACCCTAATATTTTCTAGTATATCAAGAAAAGAGGAGTGGGAATCCTGGGGCATGGTGGGGGATCTGTAGCAAGCTAGAATTTAGATTGCAGTTTTGCCCAGAGTTAGTTGCACTTGGATAACCTCGGATGTATTATGCTGAGCAACTAGCCTGGAGGTGTAGATATCCTTAATGAATATGGACACACCTCTCCCTTTGGTGTTCTGGTCCAGGTTAGATGGCCGAAAAGTGTGGTATGAGTTATAGTCTGGTAATGCAGGGGAGCTCTCTGGAGCCTTGAACCAGATCTCAGTTACTGCACAGATATCGATGTTCTTCATTTTAAGGAGTGCCTCGGAGTGCCTTTTGAGATTTAGACTTCTAGCATTGAGTTGCATTGCCCTCGGTTTTTGCTTGCCTGTTCCTGTTACAGTGTTGAATTTGTCATTTGAACCTTGCCTAAAAAAGACACTATAGGTGCGGCAAGAGCCTTAACCAGTATCCAGAATCCCAGGGATGACAGGTACAGGCCATCTCTGGCAAAGCATCATGGTCTGTCGACCATGTTGTCCCAGTCAGACAGATACTGGATCCCCTTAGAATGACACCAGAAGCTTAGCCAGTTGTTGAAGTCAATAATTTTGTCCTTGTATTGTGGTATAATTATGGGCAATGGCAGGATGTTACTCAGGGCTAGGGTCATACCTGCCTGGGCTACAAGATCGGAGAGCTCTTCCATGTCTCTTTTCATGTAGTCCAGGGAGGTACATCTCAGGTCATTCACATAAACATGGACAATGACAGTCATATTTGTACTTGTTGTGGAGTGACCTGAGTGTGTGGGTTATGTGGCGGATCCTGTTACCCGACAGGCAGCTGACAGTAACCTTCTCCTTGTTCAGCGTGGTGAGTGGGACATCAGTGTGCCTGCCTATAGAGTCACCTATGACTATTGTTTTGCCTTATGGGCTGTGGTTGAGTGGCACACTGAGTCTGTGGGCTATGTGTCATTTAGTTTGTGATGGGGGGGTGAAGGTTGCTTGCGTTTCTGCTTTGGAGGTCTCTGTTGCTTGAGCAGATTATTATTGAGTGCCTCTGTGGATGTTTTTGTATTTCTCTGTGTGGATTTTGGTGGTGTAGGTTTAGTGGGACTATGTTATGAGTGTGGTGTGGTGCAAGTGTTTACCTTCTCCTCTTGACTGTCAAGTTCAGTCTTGGTTGGACAGAGCTTTACCTTCAGTTTGGCTATATAAGTGCATCTCTTACAGGTTGTAGTGTTGGGTGGTAGGAGTAGAGAGTTGTCTGTGTACATGAAGCAATTGCTACATTGCCCCCAGTTACCCAGATTCATCAGACAGACAGGAGAGAACACTGGGAGCTGACCCTTGGACATGTCTGAACAAAAAACTATTTTCCTCTAGCGAAATGAAAGAAAGTGAGTACAAGAGCTGTTTTTCTCTAAATTAGGAAATTAAGTGCAAAAACTGTTTTCCTCTAGGTGATGAGGAAGGTTGAGTGCTGTAGTAATTTGTAGCTTATTTAGTGCTTACAACAACTTTTGAACAAGTGCTGAACACGAATAAGCAAATTCAAGTGCTGAAGCTAAGAATCTGTAACCGAACTAGACTAGTTACAGGAAAGAAACAAGTGCAAATGTGGGCTTTTAAATCAGAAAGTTGAGAGAGATGGAAAAATTGCCCAAATGGCCAATAACTAATATTTCTGTGCCAGAAACCATTCCTTATGTGGTAGATAGCTTACCTAGTGCTTACCACTCCCACTGATATGCTAGCAGGCTTCCCTCCAACACAGAAAGGCTTGGGGGGTTCAGGAGCTTACATACAGTCCTGGATATAGCAAATCTGTATCTGGACTAGACTAGTCCAAGTATAATACACATGACATATGTACATGTGCAATAAGTCATGTTAATATGGCATATGTGTAGATGTACATAAATCAAGGTCCCAGTCAAGTGTAGTCTGTCCCCCGACAAATGGATTGTCTTTGTGAATGTAATGATGTATATTAATATGCCTAGGATGGATTTCTCTGTATATTACAAATGTATATGTAGCCCACACAAGACATGGACAAAATAAGTGTTTGCCAGCAGTATGTCATGATAGTATCAGCTAATGGGCAAATTATCAACTGTCAGACTAACATTATTTGTGACTTTGATGCATTTGTACTAATGTAAGGTAAGAAAAGATATGATGTGTGTCCTTCACTGTGGAAATGCCACACCACACATGCTGACTTGAAGGAGTGTATTAAAGTACAGATTTTAAAGCAGTATATTGTGCATGATACATGAGCCTTGTGAAGAATAATATTAAAGAAATGTATACCAGTACACACACACACACACACACACACACACACACACACACACACACACACACACACACACACACACCAAGTGGGCAAGAGTGAGATTAGAACCCTTACCTATCTAGTCATATATCACAGTACTTATCACATGCACTACAAATTCAGTCTGTTGTATATGTGATTGCAGGCACAGCACTTGTGTATTACATAAACTAGGCTTGTGTTGAACAGCATCTGTGGCCTTCAGAGTGATATTGCTTCATACTGTTATCTGCATCTAGTATCCTAGCAGTGAGATGACTGATTTTATCCTAGCTATGTGTGTACATTTACCTGTATGGCCATATGTGGTTACTTGCAGTTACACAGGCAAACCTGTGAGCAGGGACATTATGCCCTGCCCATACGTGCATTGACAACATTATACATTACACCACCTTCTCACCTGTGTCTGTCTATGTGGTGACATTCAGCAGGCACAGGGGTCTGTATGTAAGTTTATTGTGTACTGTTGCACCCTTAGATTGGATTCATTGAGCAACAGTATGGCTGGTGCAGATTTACTCACCATTATTAGGGTATGTAAGACAATATTTCTGTATATAACAGGGATGTATATATATATATATATATATATATATATATATATATATATATATATATATATATATATATAAATGTAGCTTTGTGTGTGTGTGTGTGTGTGTGTGTGTGTGTGTGTGTGTGTGTGTGTGTGTGCATTTATACATAACAGGTCATTTTGATGAAGGGACAACAGAATTGTGCTCATTTTATTTAAGTGTCTGGGCATGCCAAGTGGAACTGTCAGCACTTATAAAGTGACTCCAGGCCACGCATAATTGTTCTCCAGTCTGGGATTTGTTATGTTACAGACATTAACATCTACCCCTTTTCTGCAGTACTGTACTTCACTCAAAATGTCCACACCATTCACCAGTTGTGTGCTATACTTAATATGCGACTGAGGTTGGTAATGTTACACAACCAACAGACTAGCAGTCTTTATACCTCTCAACTGTCCTGATTTTCACAGAATGTCCAGAGTTTTGCTCATATGTTTGGCCTGTTCCTCATACAGTTGTGGTCTTCTAGTAAATTATTGAATATTGATGTCACTACATTATATTAAATATAGACAAACATTTGTGTTTCAGACTTTATATGCTTCAGACAATATGTTATAATACAACACCTTTAATTCCAGCAACTTTCTACATTTATGGGAACAACATTTAAAATCTGTCCCTATGTTTGTGCCTTTGCCCCCAATCTTTCTGGCTATGTCCAGATTTCTTGCACTAAGAGGTTGAGAGGTATGACAGTCTGTGAAACCACCAACATAGTACTACCTCACATGCAAAAGATGTGAGCAATTCCAGAGTAGAGCCATCAACACCATCACCCTTGCTAGCTTCCCTAGTCCACTGATCCACACAGGTCACCAGATAGAGAGGAGTCATTCATCACACAATCAACAGCTTAAGTATCTACATTGTTATCCTGCATAGAGGCATACAATGTGTGAGTGATATCTATGTTACAGCCCTGAGATTGCCTGGTCCACTGATATTTCTGTTAAAGCAGTTATATGGGTACACTGCTGTGTTGGCGGTGGGAGAACAACAGTACATGATCAGCTTGGGTAGACAGTTGTCCACATATCACGTGTGGCCACTGTTTAACATCTCCCTTACCTGATGTCATGAATAGTTCAACCATGAGACCTAGTGAATATTAAGGAACACATACTATTGGACTGGGTATCTGTAGTCTCATGTGGATGTTACATCTGTCCAAATAGCCCACTATATTTCCTTGCATAACAGCAGCAGATCCATACATGCAATACCATATTATAGTAATCCTTACAATTAATGTGAAGGTTAGAGACTTACCTTGCAAATGCAGCATTTGACAGACCGGTAGTTGAGGTCTGACTCTGTGTGATACAAGCAGTACACAGCCAATACATGGATAGGTACAGGTTGTGTGGGTTGTCTGGTATCAGCTATTTTAATATATGTGTGTGAGTAGGAATAAGATGTCAGTCCCTAGGGCCCTAGGTTGTCAGTGAGTGTGCTATTCATTGTCTCTTAGCCAATGCCAGGACATACTGGGCACACCTAAATCTGCATACAGGGACATTATCAGGGGGCTCCTCCTCTGAGTCCTCCTGTAAGTGTGGCTGTGGTGACCTAGGCACTGGCGGGGAGGCTGTGCATCTCTTTCATTTGCTGATCCTGCTACTGCAGGATCAGATTGTGTACCATGGCATATACTGTGAACATCTGTACAGATGTGGTTGAAGAGTACTGCAGAGCTCCACCAGATATATTGAGGCACCAGAACAGTGACTTCAGCAGTGTAAACGCACAGTCTATGATGTTCCTAGTTTGTGTTTGTGTCTCATTATGGCATTTTTCTGTGGGTGTGTGTGCATTTCTGATGAGTGTCATCATCCACGGTTCCAGTGCATAGCTAGCATCCCCCAGTAAATAGCCTTGTAAGATGTCCCCCCTAACAAACATCTGGCACAGCTGTGATGAGTGCCAGATATGGGGGTTGTGGTAACTGCCAGGGCTGCCAGCACAAACATTCATGATAATGCCCTGGGTATTGCACATGACCTGGCAGTTGATGGAGTGGTACCCCTTGCAGTTGATGTAGATTCTACCCTCCTCACCAGGTGGTGTTTTAATGTGCACATGAGTACAATCTATGGCACCCAGTACCTCAAGGTAGTGTACTATATGGTAGAAATTTTGCATATTGCTGGCCCTCACCTCAGGGGATAAGGGAAAATAAATGTGCTCACTGGCATGTGGTAGAGTGGCATCCAGGAACTGGTGGAGTACCCTGGATGCTGATTCTTTTGAGACCCCCATCATGTCCTCAGTTGGTCTTTGGAAGGTACCTGTGGCTATTATCCTATGGGCCACACATACCTTTGTTTCCACAGGGATGGGTTTCCCTCTATTGGCTCTGGGTCTGAGCTGAGGTGAGTAGATTTCAGTGAGTTCTTGTAGTATGTCCCTGTCCACCCTGTAACACTGTACAATTTCCAGCTCATGTAGCTCCTGGAAGGTTACCCTGGGTCTGAACACTCTTCACCTTCTCTGCCTAGGTCTATAGTCAGCAGGAGCACCAGCACTGATTTCAACATCTAATACATACAGATGTATCAGACCTGCAGCAGCCCCTAGCATTCTTTCAGTTAAAATTCCCAAGTCTGTACTACAATGGTGCAGAGTATGGGGAACAATCAGATTGTAGGGTGCAATGTATACTTTATAGTGCCCTACTGTAGGTGCTGCCTGCGAGAATGGCTACCTATGATGCATTGCACCTGCCTAGTATATCATTAACATTATTTAATGCCCTAGCTTAAGTTAAACAATGGTCAAAACTAATTAATACATCATTGCCTTTCAGATACTTTCAACAATGCAGCACACCATGCAAACGCGTGCTCCATAGGAAACAAAGTTAGCAATCAGTGGACACATCCCCAGGACTTCCATGCTCAGCACAGCGGCATGTCACACAAACATGTGGTGATGTGCACCACGTAGATAAATAAAGCTTAGACGTCAGTGCACCCCCCCAAATTTGCATGATCAACAAGGCACTGCACCACACAAACAGGCACAATTAAGCTCCAGTCAGCATAGTAGTAATTGGACGCTTCCTCTCCTGATGCCAGCTACCTCCTGTGTGGACACCAACACTATTCTCTGCCTACACAGAGGGGATATGTGGACACGATTACCCCATTATGCTATTCAGCAACTCCACCTCATTTGCATAGGGATCCATACTCAGAAGCCAGAAACGATGTGCTCACAAGCCCTACCACATTAGCAACAGCACCAATGCACCATTGTAGATACTCCATGCAGGGTCCCGTAATACATTTCTGTCTCATAATATTAATTTTATTTCCACTTTTTATTTTTTTATTGTTTAAGGCATGTTTGCACACTGCTGGGCACCATTCAAACATGCCCAGATTATTAAAAAAAATATTTTAACATATTTTCTGTAACATTTGAGACACACAGAGGATATTTTCACTCATATCTATGTGTGGTATGCCATTCTTGTGCATCTATCTACATTTTTACAGACCCTTTTGTCTGTCTACATTCTTGTACATGGAATTTTTCAGTGTACACTATGGGCACTGACAAGGGATCTGCAGGGCTGCCTATCTGCTTGCTGGATCACTCTACCTGTCTCATTTCCATTAGATTCACCTGCTTATGAGGTGATTTGCTTGCCACAGCACTTCCCTTATTGGCACGTGCATGAGTGCCTCCCAACAGTGCTTACTAGATAACAAACCTGCTTACTTTCATGTAAGCAGTGTGGCACAGTGCGTCTATGGTAAAAAAGACCATGTAAGCTGTATTAAATTCCCCCCAATGACTACGCTACAGCAATAATACCAGAAAGAAAGGAATTATTATTATTATTGGTGAAAGAATTAAAGAAAAAACAGATTAAAGTACATTTGTGGTTTCCTGCTTGACTTAAAATATCTCTTCTGGATGATATCAAAATATTTGAAAATCTAGAAACTGTTATGACCATCTTAAAGGCAAATAAAATTCTTGATTAAATAGAAGAAATTAACTGGAATAATAGTTGCTTGAAGAAACATACAGAAGAAATGTATGGAAAGTCAAAGATAAGGAAACTAAAAGACAAATGACTTTTTATTTAATACAAAACAAGACTTTATTTTACATCAGTATGACAATTGCTATTATTGCCTTATATAATAAGCACTGTCTTATTCAAATCAAATCTGAAGCAAAAGAAAACATGGATACACACATGTATAAGGTAAATAAGTTTTAATTATACATATCAATTTATAAAAATCATTACAATAAAAACTGCTTATTAATTGCTGGTAATAGTTTATGCTAATATCTAACATATACTGCTCAAGTTAAGAAAAATGCGTTTAAAATAAATAAATAAATAATCACTCTCTCTACTGAGAAGTGATTAGTATTCTAAATGAATGCATGTTTTTTAATTAACTTAAAACAGAGGATAAGTAATATATAATGATTTGCAATAATTTAAAGATGCTTAATGAACATATCCTAACCATAAAATTAGTTAAAGCTTTTTTTCACTGTGTTTTACATTCTATTATGTATCAGCTGTTATTTTAGGATATGTGTGTGTTACTTGCTAAAATTGTCATATTTCTTTTATTATTTCATCTTTTTTGTTTTATATTATGCTTGTTTAATTTGCTTAAGAGTCATGGTGATTTTGAAATGTTTGATATCTGATATGGTGAAATTTGAGTTTTTTGTGGAAGTGAGTACTTTAGGAGACCATGATGCTTGCTTTGGTTTTGTGAGTTGTGTGTAGCTGTTGACACTATAGGGAGTCTCGTACTGTGCTTTAAAGGCAATATTTTAGGATTGAGCTGGTTTTTCATTTAAGTCCCTTCATTTTCACCTTGGATTTGTTATATCTCCTTTTTGGTTTTGAGATTATGGAAGCTTAGTTTTATGGGATGAATGTGAATGGTGAACGGACCTTATTTTGTGTTGGCAATGGTGTTTTGAATGGGGAGTCTGTTCATTTGATGAGTAGATGAGGTGAAATGATAGTTGCAAGCTACTTACGTCAAATGGAGCTTGACCAGTATTAAAGTCTTTGTTTTTTTATTACTATTTTTGTACTTAATTATTTCTACCAAGGACATGTGATTCTGTATGGTGCATCTGTTAAAGGAAGGGGAGGGGAGTGAAGGAGGAATTGTGAGAGAAAGAGGAAAGATGTCTATATGATATAATTTGGGAAAGGGCAAAGGTCTAATCAAGATCTGAATGCATAACCAATTATATTTATGTAAGAAATAAAAAGAATTTATTTCATGAATCTTTACCAGAAGTAGATCTATGGAAATTAGAAGCTATAACTTGTTCAAATTAGTCACAGTGTTGGAAAAAAAAAACAACCAAACAAAAAAAGTCTCGGAAAACACAATTTTAAGTACAGAGCAAAACAATAGGAAACAGTTTTATTTTCATCTCTAATATAACACGGATATTTGGAATATGGATGTAATTAAAACATGTAATTTTATAAATGATATTTCAAGATCAACAAAATATTATTAATTGGAGAAATTAATGTATTATAGATAAGTTATTTAACTAATTAAATGTGATGAAGGTTAAAAAAGAGAATAATACAACTTTAACTTAATTGAACTATTGAGCACTTAATGGGATGTTTTCAGTTCATTTATACTGATGTTTAATAAGTTTGGACTTCATTAAATCCTTGCATAAAAAATAAAACTTGTTTTAAGTAGCTGTATATAATTTGTAATACTTGATAAACATTACAGATCAAATATACAGTATAAATATATGACTTAAAATGAATGTATATAAAATTAATACACAGTTATTGAATAAAATAAATGTTTATAATTTTTAGGATATATTAGTTTAGAAATAGAATAATTAAGTTATATATTGAATAAATTTGAAACATGGTGATTAGTATAGATTTATAAGTATGTACACATATAAGTGATAAATCTGTTAATAGTGTTGTCAATACTAAGATAACTGAATATCTGAATGATAACTGTTAACATACAGTTGTTAATATGAATAATAGAACTGAATAATATATCTTACAATAATATAACTTTTTGTTTAATATGAAATTTCAAATGGTAACATAGGAAAACTTGTTTATGATCATGGAAGCTAGAAGGCATGTTCAGGTAAGGATACTATTCAAACTAGAAGTATTAAACTCCATGAAGGGTGAAAGATATAAATTAAGCTTATGTTTAATATTTCTTAGTATGTTTGATTTTTATTTGTTCTCTACTACTTTTGATTGAATGTGTTCAACTGACAATTTTAAAAGTATTATATTTAGGCTTACTTATAAGCAATTCAAGTTTTGCAGAAGTGGTTTGTTAGTAATTGTATAGCAATAATTTCTATATAAAATGACATATTTGAATTGTAGCCCCATTAATGTCAATGGATTGATCAATGATTGTAAGAGGGTAGTTTAAATAAATATTTAGATATATTTAATGCTCAAATTATATTTTTAGAAGAAACACATCTAATGCAAGAGGATATAGATAGACTTAATACAAATACTTACTCTGCGCTTACTAGTTCTCATTATATACAAATGAGAAGAAGAGTAGTGATATGGAAACATTCTGTACCAACACTTAAAATATTAAGTACATATAATGATAAGAAAGAAATGCTTTGTCTTGTAACTCTAGAATTAAAAGGGGAAATGTTTACTTTAATTACTGTCCATCAAATCCCTGGAATAGGAACAAAGCTATTAAACAACAATTTGATGATATATCACAGTTTTCTAAAGGGAGTATTATATTTGGAGGGGATTTTAATTGTATATTGAGTGACAAGGACACTAATGCTATCAATAAGTATAGAAACCCTGCTTCAGGTAAAGCTTTAATGGATTTTGTAGATTTGTTTAATATTGAAGATATAAATCAGTTTTTGGAAACAAATTCATTATTTTTTGCACATTTTTCACATAGACATGGTCCACAATATAGAACAGATAAAGTGTATGTTTCTAATGCTATAATTTCAAGATTAGGTAAAGTAGTTACTTGTCCATTATCATATCAGAGTGCAATCATATTTGAAGTCATGATATATACTAGCAAAATATTTCTTTTAAATGAATACCAGCATATGTAACTCACTTAAAATAATTTAAATAATTATTTTATAAAGAAATTCAGACTTTTATAAATGTAAATAATGTATATGGTATATCAAAGATATTAATATGGAAGTCTCTAAAAGCATATTTATATAGTAAAATTATTTGCTGGTATATAAATAAGGAAAAACAATGGGATAAAGAATTAGTAGACTCAAGGAAAAGTAGATGAGCTAAAATTAAATATACACATGGATAATAAAAATTAAGAGAAGAGTTTGATAGGTTAAGTAAACAAATAGAAATTTTACAACATAAAACTATAATAAACATAGAAAAAAATAAGATTAACTCTTATTAATTAAACCCTAAGAACTTAACATAAAATAGCAATCAGATCAAAAGTGATTATTAAATTTAATCATATTAAAAAGGTTTTTGTTCCTAACAGTAAAAAAGGTGAATGAATTAGAAGACATATTAGAGGCATTTAGAATTCACTCTAGTAAAATTAATCAATATAATCCAACAATAGAAACACAAGATATAGTTAAATATTTTATAAGGAAGCATATTTAAAAAAATATCTAAAGATCAGATACAGCTAATTGATTTTAATTTCTGAGCTTAAAACTCAAATTAAAAAATTAAAACTTAATAAAGCCCATGGAAATTATGATATTTTAGCAGAATTTATACAGATTAATGCCCAAAGAAGCATTGGTTTTACTGCTGGAAGTATATTCATTAGTCAGAGGATTACCAAATGTTTCTCCAACTTGGAAATACACTATGATTTCTCCTATTTTAAAAACTGATGAAGATGCAGCAAAATGCTCTTCTTGCAGATCAGCTTCATTATTAAACATTGATTCTAAAATGATCATCGCAATTTATGCAAATAGAATTAATTTCTTCCCATGTTAATAAATGAGGATCAAACTGGTTTCATAATGAATAGAAATGCCTATGATAATATAAAAAGAATACTTGCAATACTAGATTATAGAAAATCAATCTGCGTCCAGCCAACAAAAATACACTCCTCATAGCATGCACGAACACAGACTGTCATGAATGCCACCACAGACAAAAAGCCAAGCACTAGAATGGCAGTACTAAAAAAAATCTTCTTTATTACAAATAAAGGTTAGGCGCTTTCACCCACTAAGTGTAGGCTTCATCAGAACAGTTATAAAAAATCTGCAGACCACTTAAACATTTATTTTGGCACCAAATTGTCAGTTTAAAAAAGGTTTCTCTTAAAGTGAACTTACATAATACATACCTCTCATTGTATATTGAATAATTAATTATGCTCCGTAAAAAATGAATAAACCACTCAAATATATTACATATATGAAGTATAATAATTAATATATATGTGTATGATAAAAATGTATTGAAAATATTACATTTTTAACAAAATATTCAATTTGTAACAAAATAAACATCATTTGCATTCTAAATAAATATAATTTCTACTAAACAAAAATTCCTATTCATATATAAAATTATGAAATATAAAATATAAAATATTAAATTCATTTGTATATCAACTAATAATCACCCATAATTACACAAATATAAATATAAATATGAATATCACTAATGTAAATGTATATATGTATCTATCTGTTAGATTTGATTAAATGCAATTTCATTCACCTTGTGAACTTACTTCACTGAACATTAACATATCTAACCATAACTTCATTTACATTTTTGAATCAAAACTGATTTAGTTGTGATATGATCATTGAGCCCAGGAAATGTAGATGCATCTGTAAATAGTTGCCACCAGATCTCCTTATATCCCAAAGCAGCCTTGTAGTTGCCTCACCGGGGATCTATCTTAATGTTCTCCAAAATAGCAAACTTAAATGTATGATAATCACCCCATTTTTCAATGTGCCTAAAACGTGCATTGTTGTTGTCCCTTCTTCTAATACTATACATATGATCATAAATTCTCTTTTTTAGGCTCCTTTCAATTTTTCCTATGTAATACCCTGTACATACTGTACATTTTGCCATATATATCACTAATTTGGAGTTGCAGTTACATAGAGAAAACCGAAAAGAGCCTAAAAAAAGATAATTTATGATCATATGTATAGTATTAGAAGAAGGGACAACAACAATGCACTTTTTAGGCACATTGAGAAATGGGGTGATAATCATACATTTAAGTTTGCTATATTGGAGAGCATTAAGATAGATCCCCAGAGGGGACAACTACAAGGCTGCTTTGGGATATAAGGAGGTCTGGTGGCAACTATTCACAGATGCATCTACATTACCTGGGCTCAATGGTCATATCGCAATTAAACCAGTTTTGATTCAAAAATGTTAATTAAGTTATGGTTAGAGATGTTAATGTTCAGTGACATGTGAGTTCACAAGGTGAATTAAATTGCATTTAATCAAATCTAACAGATAGATACACATATACATTTACATTAGTGATATTCATATTTATATTTATATTTGTGTTATTATGGGTGTATTATTAGTTGATATACAAATTAATTTAATATTTTATATTTTGTATTTCATAATTGTATATATGAATAGGAATTGTAGTTTAGTAAAAATGATATGTATTCAGAATGTAAATTATGTTTATTTTGTTACAAATTTAATATTTTGTTAAAATTTTTATATTTTCAATATTTTTTCATCATACATATATATATATATATATATATATATATATATATATATATATATATATATATATATATATATATATATTAATTATTATATTTCATATATGTAATATATCTGAGTGATTTATTAATTTTTTATGAAGCATAATTAATTATTCAATATACAATGAGAAGTATGTATTATGTAAGTTCACTTTAAGAGAAACTTTTTTTAAACTGACATTTTGGTGCCAAAATATTTAAGTGGTCTGCAGATTGTTGATAACTGCTCTGATGAAGCCTATGCTTAGTGGGTGAAAGCGCTTAACCTTTATTTGCAATAAAGAAGATTTTTTTTTAGTACTGCCATTCTAGTGCTTGGCTTTTTATCTGTGGTGGCATTCGTGGCAGTCTACATTCAATACTAGATTATGTTAATATTACAAATGGAAACTTGACTCTGGTAAGCCTGGATATTAATAGTTTCTTTGACTCAGTACACTGGAACTTTTTATTTTCTGTTTTGGAGGAATAATTTTTTGAATAATTTTATGCAGCTCATTAAATTCTTTTATGAGAAGTCTTTTACCTATATAAAAATTTGTTCATACACTTCCAAATCAATTACAGTTAGTAAAGGTACTAAATAAGATGTCCTTTATCACCATTGTTATTTGCGTAAGTCGTGGAACTATTTGCAAATTATATTAAGTCAAATATGAATATCAAAGTTATTCGAATAAATTCATTTAAATATTAAAATACAACTTTTTGAAGATGATATCTTATTAACATTGAATGATCATCATCATCTAATTCATGCTTTATTTAATTCAATAGAAATCTTTCAGACAATGTGAAGACTTAGCTTTAATGATAGTAAATTTAAGATTCTAACTTTAAACTGTAATACTTTTTTACAATGGAAGAGAGATTGTCATTCATTAAAATTACTGTTATTTGAAAAATATTATGTGTAATGCGATCTATATCTATTTTTCTTCCTATGAATTGTATATGATAGTTTAGTTCTTTGGTACATTTTTTTTTTGATATACTAATAAATCTAGATTGGCATTAAATCAGCATATAAGAGATTGAACAGTAGGAGGTACTGGTTTTCCAAATCTCAAAATGTATATTTTATCATCAATTATTAAAACAATAACTTTATGGCTAAATTCTAACTACTCTGCTAAATGGAAATAAATACAAGAAATAAATTGGTTGAAATCAAACTATTTAAAAGCATTACAACTTAATAAAATATTAAGTAAATTTTTTCATTGGTTGCTAAGAGAATATTTCTCAGAAAATAAAAACAAACCAATTAGATCATGCTATATTACTAGTATGTTAAATATATTTAAAAAAATGTACATGTAAAAAACCCAGAATATAAAGTATAAGTGTTCTTATTATTTTCTATAGCCTTTACACAAGATAGTATTAATACATCTGGGGGGATTCAATAAAGCCTACATGATATGCATATGGCCATGAAAGGTATTAGATTCAGTAAACTCTGTGTAGTGATGTGCACTCACACACAAACATGGTAAATACTGTGGCATGCAAATTACAGCATAAGTAGCTGAAATGTATGCTAATGAAGCAAACCAACATGATGGAGTGATTCAACAAGCTGTAAAGTAACTGTGTAGAATCTGTGCTCATGTTGCCCATATATTTGAAAGTTTTTTTTTTAATACAGCCAGAGAAATGTGTCTATGTGGAAACAAGAGCAAGTAAAAGTTAACACATTTGTACATAACTGACCTTAACATGAAACAGCAGACACATTATTACATTATTAGATGGGGTGGATGCTATAAAGGTAGAGTAACAATAGCAACAATCCTGTTAAGTGCCATGACATATATGCAGCTTTGCTCTTCCACCCCAAGTGAAGAATATACTTGTAACTAATATAGACAGCTAAATGTGTAACTCCATGAAACAGTCTCTTCATACTGTCATGTAAGCATATGCAGTATATAACTGAGGGAATACAGTCAAATTTTATCAGAAACTGCATTCTTGTGTGCAGATATATAGTAAAGTAATACCCTCCCTTGTGTTTACAACACTGGTCTCCCCTTCAGATTCCCTGCCTACATGGTTACCAACCATGTAGATTCAGGGCTGTCAGCATGGTGAAGATGCAAATGAGGTCAACACTCATTAGACTTGTTGACTCACAAAAATGTGTAACTGTGTAGGGATGTTCAGTTCATGTAGGCA
Organism: Protopterus annectens; assembly: GCF_019279795.1. NCBI lineage: Eukaryota > Metazoa > Chordata > Ceratodontiformes > Protopteridae > Protopterus > Protopterus annectens. Next base: position 157,009,976 of record NC_056732.1, on the reverse strand, counting down.
CATCCACAGTGTTTGTTTTCAATATATGCCATTGGGGTTGTCAGGTTACACTTACAGAGGTGTACATATAGGTTTTTGAAGGGTGAAAGTTCATGTAAGCAGTGCACAATTAACAAGTTCTGTTTCATCCTCTTTATTATTTGTTAAAATGTGCTGTCTCTGTCTGCTTGAAGTTATGTTTTAATTATTTTTGTCATTGTTTATGTGACGTAGTGCTTAGTGCAATCATGGGAAACAGAGGAATGAATGGCAGGTTTATCTCTGCTTGACATGTAACTATTCTTCTGGCAGCATGTGTATGTGTAGGCCTAGAGTACAGATGGTCCTTGGTTCTAATACAGGGTGTGCAAACATTAAATCCCTTTTTGTACTCCGTGTTTGTGTGATACCATGGGAACAGAGGACAGTAATAACAATAATGCCTGTGTTTACCTTATTTATATTTAGGTGAGCACAGAGGGGTATGGAGGTGCATGCAAGTGTGCTCAGGGGCATGGAGGTGTGCATCATACACTAATGAGCAGAAACAGAGTTAACACAATCAGTGAAGCAGCTAGTGTGTTTCATAGATGCTAATTACAGCATAAGCAGATGACTGTCAGTACAGTGCAGCTATTCAACAAGCTATAAAGCATCCATGCAGCCTCAGTTCTGTTTTTCCTGAATAATTCAATACCATTGGAGTGGAGACAAGGAAACTTTAAAGGGGCACAATGCTAGGGTCTGTTGCAGCTTTGCTCCATATGTATGTGCTAGAGGCTGTGGAAAATGTGTTGGTGCTGGTGACAATAGGCCTAGGCCAAGAAGGAGAAGACTTTTCAGGCCCAGGGTAACTTTTCAGTTGCTACATGACCTGGATATTGTAGAGTGCTACAGGGCAGAAAGGGACACATTATAAGAACTCTGTGAGCTCTGCTACCCTCAACTCAGAGCCAGAGCCAACTGAGAGAAACCCATCCCAGTGGAAACTAAGAAATGTGTGGCCCTTAGAATCTTAGCTACAGGTACTTCTCAAAGACCAACTGAGGACATAATTGGTGTGTCACAGGCACCAGCATCCAGGATCCTCCAGCAATTCCTGGATGCTATGCTCATACATCCCAGTGAGTATATATGTTTTCCCCGAAGTTCTGAGGAGACCGGCAGCAACATGGAGCATTTCTACCAGGTAGCACACTACCCTGAAGTACTGGGTGCCAATCATTGCACTCATGTACATATCAAGATACCACCTGGTGGGCAGGGTAGAATCTACATTAACTGCAAGTGATACCATTCCAACTGCCAAGTCATGTGTAATGTCCAGGGAATTATCTTGAATGTGCATTGGCAGTTATCATATCTAGCACACATCACAGCTGTACTAGAATTTTTCTAGGAGTGACATCCCCCAGGGCCATTTAC